>NW_016107344.1:375130-388464 GCF_001604975.1 Cebus imitator
TTCTGCTTTCTGCACATGGCTAGCCAGCTTTCCCAACACCATTTATTGAACAGGGAATCCTTTCCCCATTGCTTGTTTTTGTCTGGTTTGTCAAAGATCAGGTGGTTGTAGATATGTTGTGTTGCCTCCGAGACCTCTGTTCTGTTCCATTGGTCTACCACATACTCTTTTATTACTATTAACTGAATACTAATTTAGTACTAAATTGGTTACACCAGTATTTCATAGCATTATATCTTAAATAAATTTTGAATATGATCAATTAAAATAATACACAATATTTTAACATAAAATTGATGAAGTACAGAATTCTTCAGTATTTGAAATTTTAGAGAATGCTAATTAATTGCAAACATTAGTTTTAAGACTAGGTGGATTCCTAGCATTCATGTAATGTTAATCCCTAACCTTAGAAAATGTCAAATTATAATAAAAACATATTTTATTTTAAACATAAAAATAACATTATTCATAAATACACTAGAGCAATAGGAATAAACAGAATGGCCTGAAAAAGCTCAGCAGTATAGTCACCCAATTCAAAAGTAAAATAACTTACCTGTAAAAGGCCAGGAATAGTGGCTCATGCGTGTAATCCCAGTACATTGGGAGAAGGGATCTGGAGGATTGCTTGAGCCTAGCAGTTCAAGACCAGTCTGGGCAACATAGTGAATCCCCATCTCTATAAAAAATACAAAAATTAGCCAGGTATTGTGGCATGCACCTGTAGTCCCAGGTACTTGAATTGCCTGAGGCTGGGGAAATTGAGGCTGCAATGAGCTGTGGTTTCACCACCTCACCTCAGCCTGGCTGACAGAGTGAGAACGTGTCTCAAAATAAATAAATAAATAACATAACATAACATAACATAACATAACTACCTTTATAAAGTTAGGTTATGAAATAATAAAACATACTTTATCTCTCTCCAAATCTCCACAAACAATATTTTTGTTTGTATTCTAATATTAATAAAAAGAGTGAAGAGGGCCACTGAGGAGACCTACTCTTAAACTCTTGTTAATGTCTTCCTAGATATGATTTTTATTATAAAAATTTCTAAACATACAAGGTTGAAATAATTTACAGTGAACACTAATACATTCATTATTTAGAGTCTATGAATAATATTTTACATTTGTTTAATCACATATGTATCAACTTGTCTTCCATCCATCTATCAACTTTTTTCATTTTTGATGCATTTCAAAATGAATTGTGAATATTTGTATATTTCCCCCAATACATCTTTATGCTAACATTAAAGGTCAATATTTATTATTGTTTTCTTTGATTTGATATAAAGTTTACATAAAATGTCATGCACAAATCGTAAATATATATTTAATTTTGAGTATATTTACTCTTAAATCCACGTCTCTACAGGTGTATAACACTATCATCACTCTAGGAAGTTATTTTCTCTTTCTTCTTAAAAGTTATTTTGGTTCACTTCCCAACCCCAGTTCCCTGGAGCTCTGTCTTCTGTTTTATTTCCTCTGATTAGATTAGCCTCTTCTGATTAAATTTATATGAAATCTTACAAAGGGTACTATTTTGAATAATAATTCACTCAGAATAATACTTTTGAGATTCATGTTGTTACAAGTATCATTAATTCATAGTTTGCAATAAACAATTTACACCTATTCTAAGTCATAGGCACGCAAACTCTTTCTACATTTTGGCTTTTCTAAAGCAAACATCCATGAACTTTCTTGTGAAGGTTTTTTTTTTTGTGATACATTTTTATGTATTTTGATGAAAACCTAGATAAAACCATGGATTTATAGACAGATGTGGCCCATACTTAATTTAAAATAACTTCCATATCTTCATGGGTTGTACCATTGTATTCTACTACCAGTATATAAGGTGACTTCATATCTTTGCTAACTTGTAACATTATCAGTCTAATTTCAGTAATTCTCTAGGTTATCTGTTTACATTTACACTATATTTAGGATCTGAGAATTGGTCAAGGCAATGTCAAACATACTCTACCACTTTCTATTCAAACCAGCAATATATGAGAGTTTGAATTTCTGCACATCCTTGCCAACAATTGTTATTGCCTGTGTTGTTGTTTTTAATTAGAGCCATCCTTGTGGGTATGAAGTGGTATATAGTGGTTTTGATATGAATTTCTCTAATGAGTAATGACATTAAGCAACCTTTCATTTCTGGTTAATTATTTGAATAGCTACTTTGGAGAAATGACTCTCCAAATGTTTTTCAATAATTTAAAGCTTATTTTAAAATCGGATTGTTTTACTTTACATAATTAAGTTACAAGAGTTCTTTACATATTACAGATAAATTTTCTTATTAAATATATAATTTGCAAATATTTTCTTCCATTCTGTCTGTTGCCTTTTGTACTTTTTGATCATATCTTTATGATACAAACATTTTTAATTTGGATATAATTCACCTTTTTTACTTGTGTCACTTGTGCTTTTAGTCTCATATCTAAGAAACCATTGCCTAAACCAAGCCAAGAAGATTCTTACAGTTTTGGCTCTTATATTTATACCTGTCAACATTTTTGGTAATTTTTTTGTGGCTGATGCAAGTTTGGAATCCAAGCGATGCTTTTGCATACACAGTTGTCTACGTGTCACAGCACTAGTTATTGAAAATATTTAATAAATTACCTTGGCTTCCTTGTTAAAAAGTCAAATGACTGTAAATGAATGAATTAATTTCTGGAAATCTTGACCAATTCGTGTGTCTTTTCTTATACTATACCACATTGTCATTATTAGTCTAATTGTGTAGTAAGTTTTGAAATAAGGAAATGATGTCTTCCAAATTATTTATTCTTTTTCAAAATTATTTCAGCTGGCCAGGCTCAGTGGCTCATGCCTGTAATCCCATTACTTTGGGAGACCGAGGCGGGCGGATCACAAGGTCAAGAGATGGAGACCATCCTGGCCAACATGGTGGGCGGATCACAAGGTCAAGAGATGGAGACCATCCTGGCCAACATGGTGAAACCCCGTCACTACTAAAAATACAAAGAAAAGTTAGCCGGGCGTGGTGGCGCTTGCCTGTGGTCTCAGCTACTTGGGAGGCTGAGGCGGAAGAATCACTTGAACCCGGGAGGCGGAGGTTGCAGTGAGCCGAGATTTCGCCACTGCACTCCAGCCTGGCGACAGAGCAAGACTCCGTCTCAAAAAAAAAAAAAAAAAAAAATTATTTCAGCCATGTATTTACATAGAAATTTTTAAATAATTTATGATTATGGAATATCTTCATTTATTTAGATATTTTATTTCTTTCAACAACATTTTAGGGGTTTTAATTCCTGGATTTTGGTAACCCTATTGGAAGGAAATATGAAAAAAGGGCGATTAATTATTTAAAAAGTATTAATACTGAGAATTCGTACCTAGATTCTAAACTCACTTTTGCCACTTACTCTGTGAGTCTTTTAGCTTCACTTTGCTCCCTTTACATCACCAGCAAATGAAGAAGGTAATGACTGACCTCACTGTCTTTACAGGAATGTTGTTAGAATAAATGAGGCAATGTATACAAAAACACAGAGTACCTTGGAAGACAAATAATCTATAAAGCTGTATAATCATTATTATTATTCTTAAAGAGAGAATTTCTAGAAGGTCAGTAGGCTGAATATATTATAGTAATTTCCTACTAAGAAGAAAATAAAAATATCATTGCAATAGAGATTTAATGGCTTTGTCTTTTATTTTATTCAATGTGGCATAAGAATATAGATGTACCTCCTTTGGATTATTATAAAGGTGCATTGTTTTCCATTTCATGTTACCTTTACGTCTTTAGTCAGAATCGAACAATATGTATGTTATTGCACATAAATCTCTTGCATTTCTAAAAATCACCAAAGCTTGATTAATCATAGGTGCCAGATGTTTTAAATTATACATTTTCACTATATACATGTATGTACACACATGTATACAATGTGCATCTTTGTGCATCAGCTTTTCCTGGTACACTTCAACCCTAAAAATACGTGATGGTTCACATATTTAATAAAAATATCAGTGTATTAATATTTTACAACTTAAATTCCAATGACTTCTCTGTATAATGAAGGGATTATATACAACTGTTTTCATTTTGAACAATAAATTTTGGAATTAATGATGGCTAACTATATAACCATGAACAAGTCAGTCACTTTCTGTAGGATTCTTTATTTGATGTATTATGAAGTTAGGCACAATTATTATTGAGCTCTGTTTCCATTCCAATATCCTTGAAATATACAGAGTATTTAACGTATGGAGGAGAATGAAGGAAAAGACAATTCTATTATCAAGTTATAGCATATAATTGATAAATATATGTTTCAAAGTAAAATCTTGCAAGTAGAGCAATTTTCAAATTTTAGTTTTCTAAAATATCTGTTTTTAGTTTCCTTTAACTTTTTAAATAATTTTTACAAAATATTAAGTTTAGCATGCAGCTCATGAAACAAAACATATATCATACTGTAAAACAAATTATGAGTGAGTACTTTTATCTCAGCATACATTTAATTAAAAATAATGAATTCTCTTTATGGTTGAAATTATTTTCTTTAATTATTATTATCTAATTTAATTTTATTCTATTATTTAAAAAATATATTAAATACAGTTGACTCATGAATTACATACATTGGAATGCATAAGTTCCAACTTAATTTGCAGATTATTTTTTGTTAAAAGTTATACCAAGTGTGTATACTTTTATTAAAGCCATTCTCTTTTTATTATTCTAGCTGAATAGTAGGTCTTGAAATCTTACTACTCAATCATGTAGTATTAGTTCTCTGACTTTGTTATTATGATGTTGGTAATTTAGACTGCTTTGTTTCTTTGCATAAAGTTTAAAATAGTTTGTTTATATACACAAAGTAAATTGCTGAGATTTTTGTTGAGATTGAATTGCATGTATAGATGCAATTTGGGAGAGAGACATCTTAAACAATATTTAGTTTTCAAATTTATGAACATAAAATATCTCCATTTACTTATATCTTTGATTTATTGTATTACGATTGTGTAGATTTCTCCATATGCATCCTGTACATGTTATGTTAGATTTCTTCTTCCTCCTCTTCTTCCCTCTCCTTTTATTTCACCTTCTTGTTCTCTTCTTTCTTCTTTTTTGAGATAACTAAACTTGTGCTGTGTTTTTTATTTTAGTTTCCAACTCCTCATTGATAGTATATAGAAAAGCAATTGGCATTTGTATATTACACTTGTATCCCATGCCTTTACTATAATCACTTATTATGTCTAGGAATATTTTTTCTGATTTCTTTGAATTTTTAAAATATATGCTAAAGTGAACTAAATATTACCTGAGAATAAATTCTATATTTGAGTTCTTGTGGACAAACCATAACCTAATTTAATAGGTAGACAAGATTGAAAACCTAACTTAGGAGTATGTACCTGTAATAATAACTGAGACATGACTAGTCCTAGCAGCCATACTTCAGTCATACACTACTGAGTGTTCAAACTGTGTCTAGATAAGGTAATGCAGAGCTGTAACGAATCCAACTGTTTCTGTTCTTCATTTTGATTTTTATAAATCACTTCTATTTTTTGTTTATAAATTTGTTGTGACCACAATGCATCCCTTGAGTCTCTCTGAATCTGTTGTGATTCTGGGGTCAACTTAACTCATGAACTGTTCATTGCTCAATTAAACTGCTATAAATTTAATTCTGCTAAATTTTTCTTTTATTAGATGGTGTCAGAAGTGGGCTCCAAAGTAGAGCTTCTAATGATCCCCAGGAATGCTGAGTGACCAAACATGATACCTGATGGACTGACTTGTGTCGACCGATCTTTCAGGGCAGCTGAGGATTTGTGGTAAGTTTTCTTTTGGATTCTGAAACTCCACAGATTTGCGTTTTGAGCTCTCAGAGTTTCTTTGAGAAAATTTCTGTTCCAAACTAGGTTTGGAAGTTGTGATAGAAACTGGACTGGGTCCAGGATTGGATTAGATATGGTAGTTAACTGGGTTGGATCCAGCTAGAGGTCTCTGACATCTTACTGGGTCAGAAAGAAATTGGTAGCAAATGGTAAAATTACAAATATTGTTAACTGTGGCTTTTGAAAATTCTCAGGGATTTTTGTGTTCTACCCCTTTGTTTCATTTTTCTTGTTTGCTTAGGTAGGAAAAAAAATCATTGGCTGAGTTGAGAAAGGGAACTAGAAAGCAAAGCCAATACCTTAGGTAAAAATTGGATCTTTAATTTCTGAATAACTGAGTTCTTTCTGGCTTATACATGCATAAGTATATAAGGCAGAAAGAACCCAGAAGCAGCAAAGTCTTACAGAACTGGCAAAAATCTTACTAAAGATAACTTGCAGTGGAACATTCTGAATGAACAACAATAAAGTACATTTAAAAATGAGGTCTTCCAAATTAGTCTTATCTAGGGATGCCTATTGATGTGCAGAAGTTTCTAAAACAATTTCAATGTTTTTATTTAAATACTTTACAAAAGGCAAATGAAAACTTAAGTGGCTAATTGATTTTAAAAAATTTGTTTTGTACTTTTTGCTGTTGGTAACGGATATTGGGATTAGGCATGTACAGGATCATGGGACCCAGGAAACATATTCTTCCTAGGAAGGAGCTGAAGAGCTGATTGGACTGCTTAAAAAGGTCCCTTCATGATTGAAAAGTGGTCACCTGAACTTTTGATTCAGTATTGCTGCAATGTGTGGATTTTTCCCCAGCCTCCCTGAGCGTCTCGCCTTCCCCACCCTGCCTCAGATAATGCTATTCTCTCTCTCTCTCTCTCTCTCTCTCTGGGCAAACCAATTGTGGGAATGATAAAAATCATTATCTCTCACAAAGGTTTAATTAATGAGAAAAAGGATTCATGAGGCCAGTCTTAAGCTGTACTGAATCTAGTCTATTTTGTGCTATGAATTTGTTTTTCTTTGTCATTCTTTCATGAATAGGGGTAGCTTAGGTTAGAACATGGGCTTAGGAACCCATAGGTTCGCTGTTCAAAACAGCCAAGCACGCTGGTCAGTAACAAACTTTACTGCAAGTCCCCAGTATAAACAAAAAACTGGATGAGGTCTCTATCTTGTTTTTTGTTTTTGGGAGCTTGACCTTGTAACCATGTGGTGGTACTTTCTTTTGGTCTCCACCATCTAGGGAACAGGAGTTTTGGGGTTCATGTTATAGTTAGCTCTAAAAATTACCTCAAGTAGTTAAAAGCTATTGCAAATTCAAAATTGACTGCCCTAGACTCCTTCTGGAAAAAGCAATGGAAACTACCCAAATGCTGTAGTTCAGCAGCTAAGGCTTAATCATTTTATGATAGCATCCTGGTTCAATCTTAGCTGAGGGAATGAGTACTTTCTGGTTGATACCTTTATGACCTTTATTATTTGTTACTTCTCTTCCCCTCTATGAAAAACTTCTGGTTTCTTAAATTTTCCTCACCTTAAGCTCACTTGAAAGACTCTAGATTTGATAAAATCTGCTTACCACCTCTTTGAAAATACCTCATACACACATAGTTACATTATAACCTTAGTTGAGACTTAATGGTTTCGCTTGTGAAGTTACCTTTGGTGAAGATTAAAAACCCAAAATATTGGCTGTCTGGCCTGGCAAAAGTAGCATAATAAAAAACTAAAAGAACATTTTTTTAGAGAGCATTATGAAAATCCCAGCTACTCAGGAGGCTGAGAGAAGAGAATCACTTGAACCCAGGAGGCAGAGGTTGCAGTGAGTTGAGATCATGCCACTGCACTCCAGCCTTGGGTGACAGAGTGAGTGAGACTTCATCTCAAAAAAAAGTCAGCTTAATTAAAAGTGGGTATCCAAGCTATAGGTGTATTTAAAAGCCCTTTATTTATTTATTTATTTATTTATTTTTCCTTTCTCTTTTTGGATCTTGTTTTTCTGGGAAAAGGGTGTTTCTTTTTTTGTTTGTTTGTTTTCTTATTGACTTAATTATTATTTTTCTCCGTTTTGTCTTGCCACTCTTAATGCACACATGAGGGGCCCTAAGACAACTTTCAATAGCCTGGGAATTCTTGGGAAAAACAGAGGAGGTACCACAACCCAGTTTTGAGAAAAACAAAACAAAACAAAACAAAAAACAAAAAAAAAACCTCTGTTTTTCTCATGAAACTCCAGGAACAGAAAGTGAATAAATTCATTTCAAAATCCAAGGCTCTGTTCTGTTTTGTATTATGTTATCTGATGGTTAGCTTGCAGGGTATCATAAATTACTTCACATTATGTGAGAGCTTTGGTGTGTAATAACTAGGCAGGCAATAGACTTTTGGGACTGGCTAATGGCATTTATGGGGAAATACTTAGCTCTTTGCACCTTTGGATAAGGGAAGTCTGCTCTCAGTCACCTAGGAAGTATGGAAATGTCCCCATTTCCCACTGAGAGATGAAACTCACAGAGTAATGGATTAATTGCAAAATGGGCTAATTGGTTTTGAGTTGCCATGTAATAAAATGCATGGTAAAGGCATTGCACTATCTTGTCCTGTAGCATTTCTCTCTTTGGGGGGCCTCCAGGATATGGTATGAAAATGAGATCCTAAGGCTTGGAGCTCTGTTTTTGTCTTCCAGCTGTGCCTGCTTATTAGGCCCTAGAAACTGCATGTTTTCCTGACTCTGTTACTTGATGAACTGCACCCTAAAGCCAGTAATCCAATTAAACAACCTTAAAATTGGCAAATTAATGATCTTATAGCTACTGGTTATTCTTCTGTTTGTGTAGTTTTATGTGTTGCGTGTGTGATGTTTATGTAAAAGAGCTCTAATTAATTGACTTAAAGAAAAATAAGTGCTTAAATCAAATATTTTAAAAGAAAAATGAAACCTAATGCCTTTTAATTAATGTGTCTTCAAAAATCTTTGGGAAATAAAAACAACTTTAAAAGTTATTGGTAAAATAAGACATTTGATCTAAATTAAGCAGATCAGATATTAGGTTTGCTAAATGCTTTAAGATCATAAACTGCTTCTTTAATTGTGAAAATTGTTCAACTTCCCTGCTGTATAGCTAGGTAAGTCCTGGGGGCATGTGGAGTTAGCCACATGCCTAGCTATGCTGAAAAGAGTCAAAACTTATCTGCACTTCTGTCTGGTGTCCTAAGCTCTGCTCCTAGCATATAATTAAAATAACTTACCAGGTTTTTCACCAAAATTAAAAATTTCTAAGAGTTATCATTATAACATGTATTTGAGATGACTGTATGAATGATTGGAGCATGGCTGCTGGGAATGGCCAAGACTCAGCTGTTGGTACAGGTACATACTCCTAAGTTATGTTTTCAATCTTATCTACCTATTAAGTTAGGTTACAGTTCATCCAGGACTCAAATATAGAAGTACAGTGTCCTTTGCACGTTGTATTTAGTTTACTTTAATAATTCCCCCTTTTTTGGCAGCCTTTCAATTTAGAAAGATTGATCAAAACTTTAGTTATTGATGCCACTCTCTGTCACTATCATAAAGATTTATTTTGTCTCAGGTTATAATTCACAAGTCTCCTTTAGATTCAGTATGGAGCTTCACAAGTCTTCTTTGGTGTTAATGTGGAATTCACAAGTCACAGCTCTGTACCAGCTGAATGATTCCTTGTGTTCCTGCTGACCCAGTTCTTGATGATTCTTTATGTTCTCGAGACCATTCAACTCTCAACAGATGACTGCGTTAGAAACATTTAAAACTTAAGAAAATATAGCACATGAGGGGGACTGTTATTATTATCAAAAGGATAACAACAAAATACCATTGCATACTCCTTAATAAGGGTTCCTATGAAACAAACCAAACCAAATCAACTTAAGGTTAAAATGACATAGGCAGTTTAACAGTGTTAGGGTCTAAATAGTCATAGTTCTCATTTGGAGTGTGATATTGTAACCGGGTTTTTTCTTGGGTGCTGGTGAGGCACAGCACCCCGGAGAAAATGCTGTGGGTTCTTGGCCTCCAGTCTCTTAAAGAATAAGCAATGGGACCACTGCAGGTGTGCTGTATGCTTGTAAAAGTAAATATCAGACCAAAGAAGTGTTGCAGAAAGGTGATTTTATTTAGGTAGAGAAAAGAGAAGGAAAGGAGAAGAAGAGAAAGGCTTCCACGAAGAGTGTGGAAGAGGATCCCAGAGGGGAAATCCCAGAGGTGAAATGGAGCACCCACCATGTAGGAGGGGATTCCAGAAAGCTGGAAATCCAATGTGGGTGAAAGCAGGGGAATTTATCCTGGGAGAAATTCCCACCTTCCCAAGTTCCTCTGGCCAATGAAAGGAGTTCTTTAGAACTTCCACTGAAGTGATTGACATTTAGTTTGTTCCTGCGTTCTCGAAATTCAAACATGAGCCTTTAAATCTCCTGGATGGAGAGAGATGGGAGAGGGACATGGAGCTGGGAAATTCTTGCCCTTAAAATCATGCCCCCTCATGGACCCAGAAAGAGAACACATTCCCTCAATATCGATCAAGGACTATTGTGCACTGTAAAGTAGCCTGATTTTTATATTCAAATTGAACAAAAGCAAAGATATAAAAAGAAAATCTTGAAAGTGTCATGAATATCACTAACAAGAGTTGTGACCTCTAAAACTGTAATAAAATGGTTCATCTTCAAATGTCTTACTTCAATACACAACCAAATTTTTATTTGATTGGTATTCTATTTTAGATCATTTATATTTATAATTTTCATCTTTCAAGATTTTCTTTTTATGTCTTTGCTTTTGTTCAGTTTGAATATGATAGACCTAGGTGTAGACTTTTGGTTTATAATCTGTTTGGTGTTCTCTGGGCCTCCTGGATCTTTGTTTTGACAACTGTCATTAATTTTGGAAAATTCTTAGTTATTATTACTTTCAATATTGCTTCTGTTTCTTTTTCTATTTCTTTTCCTTCTTGTATTCCCATTATAGGTACATCATATATTTGTATTTGTCCCACTGTTGCCAGATATTTTATTTCATCTTCTAAATTCTTTTATCTCTCCCTATCTCCATTTTGGAAGTTTCTAGTAACATATATTCTACCTCACTGTTTTTTTTTCTCTCTTCTGTGTCCAGTCTACTGATATAGCCATCAAAACCATTCTTCACTTCTGTTAAAATGTTTTGATTTTTAGCACTTCCTTTTTACTTTTTCTTAGAGTTTCACACTGTTTACATTTCTCATCTGTCCTTGCGTGCTGTTCACTTTTTCCAGTAGAATATTCAGCATATATATATTTTAAATTTCTAGTCTGATAATTCTAAAATATTTGTATTTAAGCCTGAATTTGATGCTTGCTTTGTCTCTTTAGACTGTTTTTTTTCCTTTTAGCATATCTTCCAATTTTTTGTTCAAAGCAGGATATGATTTATCAAGTAGATAGAACTGAGGTCTACAGTCCTTTAGTGTAATATTGTATACTTATCTGGTGAGTAGTTAGGCTGCATTTACTGTTTGCAGTAGCTATGGTGTTTTAGGCTAACATTTTCTCTACTGTCTTTGTATTTGTCTTTGAGTAATCCTAGAGATTCTTTAAGTAGGAATTGAGATTTGGAGTTATTTTAACTGTAATGCCCTGTTATTATAAAGGGGCAATATTGATGTAATGATAAGATGTGTGTGTGGTAGGGGAGTTGACTGTTTACCTTTTTTCACCGCAAAGGCTAGAGAGCCCTGGCATTTGGGTATTTTCCTTTCCCCGGGTCAGTTAGGCTTTTGTAAAACTCCAGTGGGTTAGGCCTCAATAAAATAGTTCTCTCTTTTCCTGGGGGATAGGCTTTGTTAAGGAAAAGAGAGAACTCTGGGTCTGAGTAACTCTAAGAATAGTTACTCCGCCCCTTATCCCTGGTAGATGCAGACGCACCAGGTGATTTCGAGCCCCCCCCCCACCACCACTGCCTCAACCCATCTTCACAATAAGAATCAGATAGAGCTTATGCAGATAAAACACAAAAACACAAAAGTATAGGAGCTTGCCTAAGACTGGGCCCCATCAGAATTGCGAACTTTCAAGCTAGTCTATATTGAGCATTCAGAAATTTGTCAATAACTGTAAGATGTTTCTACCAGTATTAGCTCCAGCTTCAGCCTTTTGCTTCTGAGCTTTTAACTTCTGGGCTTCAGCTCCAAACAAACCATGATTCTCTGTATCTATCTGCCTATATAGCTCACCAATTATTCTGGCAGAAGTTTGCCCTGTGATCTAAATTTTCTTATACATTTAAGAAGAGTTGGTAATTTTTATTTTTAAAATATTTTTTCTTGTTATGAGGGAGACAGGAATAATGATTATAATGAAATCATTATTTCCAAGGTCTTTACATAACTGACTGGATGAAGCAAATTATATTTCAGAAATTGACAATTGCAATGAATAAGAATGAATAGATTTTCAAAACCAGTATTCTGGTTTTTTTGGGCTTATGGATCCATAGGTTTTCTCTTCAAAAGCAATTAATTAGAATTATGTCATTATTTTATCAACAGTTCTACTTTGACATTAATTTATTTTGACTAAACTTTTTCAAATAAAATGGTCTCCTCACCCCCACCTCATAAAAGCTTAAAATGAGATTTGATATTTGAAACCTAAAAGTAACAAACCTAACACTTTGCCACATATTCTTACAAAAGTTATTGGGTTCAGGTTGCTCATTTTTTGAGACAATTAAATCATTCTTTGGAGTTTTATGAGGCTGGCAAGATTTCACTATAGTGGAAAAGGTATCCATTTTTTCCCTAATTATATCTTTCTTCTAAAACTCTATTATAAAATTAAAATTTAAAGGGTTGGCAAATTTGAAATGTATCATGAAGGCCATAAAAATTGGTTCCCAGGAAAGAAATGGGAACATGGAAATGGTAGGGGGCAGAAGAAGAAAGATGCTCATTTTCCTGAGGAAGCAGGATAGAAGACTCTCTTCACTTCACCTTGTATGCATAAAGAACATAAAGGAAGATATGGCTAAACTGGTTATCTTTTGGAGACAGTTACTGATATCTGAGGACATTGTTCATAATACTTGTCAGAGGTTGACTCTAGAGATGGTGGTTCAATTGTTTCAGAAAAAGTATCCATATGGAGTATATAAAAATATGGTCATGTAAGGTTTAGACTTGGGTAAAAGATGTTGATTAAATAGATTATATATATATTAATACATATGTATAAATATACATGCATGCATTTATATACAAATACATATATTTTAAAAATAATTCTTTGTAAATTTTGGATATCAGCCCTTTGTCAGATGGGTAAACTGCAAAAATTTTTTCCCAATCTGTTGGTTGCCGATTCACTCTAATGATTGTTTCTTTTGCTGTGCAGAAG
>NW_016107344.1:389904-410401 GCF_001604975.1 Cebus imitator
AGAAATGCCACATGTAGGTGATGGGGAGGAAGGCAGCAAATCACACTGCCATGTGTGTTCCTATGCAACAATTTTGCATGTTCTTCACATGTACCCCAAAACCTAAAATACAATAAAATAAATAAATGGGAAAAAAAAATAATAATTTTATATTTCAACTAGTTTGTATTCATTTTTGTCACATAAATTTCAAAAATAAAATAGAGAAATGGTAAAAAACAAGGTAAAAATGGACTTCAATCATCAAAGCAGTATTAATATGTCTCTGAAAGTATTTTAGTGATACAGTTCTTAACAGGTTCTGCTTTAGAGTAAAGAGTGGTTGTTCTGTCTATGATTGTTCTGCTTGAGTCTAGTTCTGCTTTGTTTCAGAGTCCCTTTTATATCTCAGCCTGACAGAAAATTTCTAATTTTTTCACATGTAAACATAAATATGTTAGAAAAGTTACTTTTCTCACCCTTCAAATGTCAGTACCTTTCAATATTCAATAGAATACTTTGTAAACCCAAATTAAAATATTTGTGTCTAAATTATATTGCCACTATTTGAAGCTGCACGAAGGAATTGGGTAGTTTTTTGACCTAGAGGACTAACTAGATGTTCAAGAAGCCTCTTGAAGTCAAATCTTACCAATTAGTAGAGGCAAAGCCAACTGTGTCAGTTTGATCAACTCATCTCAGAGCATCCAAACTAAGAATTGGAGAAATATATTAAACGACAACAACTAGATGTGATTTTTTTTTAATTTTTACATCTATGGAAGTTAAATTGAATTCTCAGTATCTGGAAATGTTAGATAACTAAAAATGTAATGTTGATTAAAAAATTGTGGCAGAATTGTCACATTGGTTCAGAACACCAGATTTATGAGAGGAAAGGTTACCATCTGGGGGTCATGTAGCTTCCAACACCATTGGTGTTTGATAAAACTGAACAACATACTACCAATTCTCCAAATTCAGCAAAGGATTTTAGATTATTACTTCAAGGCTCCATTCTACTTAGCAAATTTACGTTTATTTTCTCACATCAATTTTAAATAGAAAACAGAGAAATGATAGAATTAAAGTTTAATACTAATGGGGACTTAGCCTCTTTTAAAAAAATATGGGAACATTCTAACTGCATCAGAGACACAGGTTGGCTACATTACTCTCTGTTATTTTCATGATGATTTATTCATTTAACAAGTATATACTGAGTATGTGTTCTCTGCCAAGCACTCTTTAGACAAAGCTATCTGTAATATATATATATATATATAATATATATATATATAATATATATATATATAATATATATATATATTAACCATAGTCTAATGTGTGGGGCAGAAATAAATAGCTAAATAAATAAATGCATACATAATATCAGGTAGCTCTGAGTAACAAGAAGACAAATACATTTGTGTATTGGATGAAAAAGGGAGAAAAGTTACTATATTCATTTTAGTGGTCATGGTATTTTTCTTCAAATAGTTTGTATCTAACAGAAATCTGAATAAAGTTATAGAGAGTCTCATACAAAATAGCTTCCTGAAGAAGTTTCCAGTTAGAATAAACAGGCACCGCAAATGTGTTCAAACTGTTGCTTGGCATATTGGAGAAATATAAAGAAGGTCCACGTAGTTGGACACTGTTCTGAATACTTTATTTAAAAGTTGCCAGGTGCTTTGAAACAAGTTACAATATGACTTTCACTGATAATTCCCAAAGTTGAATGCAAATTGTATTCACCTGGAGATCTTTAAAAACTATTGTCTGGATTCTACCCCTGAACTTAGTCAGTTAATTAGTATGGTGTGCTACCTCAGC
Source organism: Cebus imitator (assembly GCF_001604975.1). Taxonomy (NCBI): domain Eukaryota; kingdom Metazoa; phylum Chordata; class Mammalia; order Primates; family Cebidae; genus Cebus; species Cebus imitator. The sequence continues at coordinate 391,720 of NW_016107344.1, forward strand.
ACCTGCTTCCCAGGTGATTCTAATGAGCCACAAAGTCTGGGAATTTAACTGTCTCTACATTACGTTTGAATCACTGGATAGCATAAATATCAAGTTATTTAACAAAACAGAACATCATCTTCACAATCTGGTCTCAGTTTCTTTCCAATCTTATTTACCACTAGATCTTTTGCTGTATTTTTAAGCAGGTTTCCCAAGTCCTTTTTTTTTTTTTTTTTTTTTTTTTTATTATTGTTAAATTTTCTTTTTGTTATTCTATATTATTTTTCATTTTTTTTCCTTTTTTAATTCAGTGCTTCTACTCATGCTGGGCCATATGACTTGAATTTATTTTCTGTTTGTCTATTCTCCCCAATATCTTTTCTGTTTGTGTATTGAATAGCTTCCACTTTCAGGCTAAATTCCAAAATTTTTTGAGAAGTCTACCTCTACTAAGCTAACATGCACATTATCCAATTTTTGCATATAGAATTTTGATTTATTTTTGTTGTTGCAGCATAATTATTAATAACTCTCATCTTACCCATAACAGAGTCCCAGTTTACACCAAAATTTACATGATGACCTGCTAATCAGTCCTCCCACAGTTCACATGATGTTTATCATTTGCTGTAATATACCATAATTTTTAAGTAAGTTGGGTCCCTCTTTTACTATGTTGTGAACTCTGTAAGAGGCAGACCACACAATAATCTCTTCTGTAACCTCCATAACAAGTACATTGCCTATAACACAGTAAATATTCAGCTGTGTTGAACAGCTTTAATGGAAGTACAGAAGTTAATGCATGTGAGAAATGTTGCAATATTTGCATGAAACAGCACAAGTGTTGGTATTTTTAATTTTAAAATTATTTTATTTTAATTCTTACCCTTAAGGCCAGTTTTTCATCAGCTATATAGAATATTATGAATTAAATTTACACAAATCCAGCCAAGGTCACTTCTGTAACACAGCGACAATGATTTTACCAATATAGTCTGAAACAAATTGAGGTCAGTGTATATTTTCTCATAGCCTTGCTCTCAGCTTTCTTCCATGAACTACAGAAGGTTTCAAATTACTGAAGCACCAAGGTAGGTAAGATCCAATCAAAGTAAAAGCAAAATCAATACATGCTGACCTCAAAGGGCTAAATAGTAGTGACATCAGTCACAAAGAAAAGTTGTTTGCAGGTTTGAAATACTATTGTTCTATAAAGGTAAGAGAATAAAACTGCAATTTTGGACACTTGTAAGTTTTGTTTATCCTAATATTATTTAACCTGCAGACAAAGAGATAACAATGTCAATTGTATTGTATAGGCAGAATAGTGCTAAGCAATGAGAGATAATTTGATCATCTCATCATAACTGAAAATATTTTGTCATCACAATGTATTTATATAACATATTCAAAAAGAATCACAAAAGTGTTTTTAAATGTTTGTGATAACATTTATATAAATGATTATTTCTCATAATATTAATGCTTTTAAGGCCTATGTGTGAAGATTTCATGAATTTTACATTTGGAACACAATGTAAAAAACATAAAGAAAGAGTGAAACTATGGCTAAAAAATGTATAAAAAGGTCATTAATAAAAGCATATGTCCTAATTCTGCTTCTTAACGCTGCATGAACTTGATCAAATTATCTTCACTAATTCTATTATCAGGTTTGTAACACAGTACTACTTGTCTGGAGCATAGTAGGTATTTATTAAATAAATATTTATTAAATGATTATGTGCAATAGTAAATAATCAAGAAATTTAAGTTATATAGTTATGATCGCTTGTTTGGAGAGGATTTCATCATTTTTCATCAATGATCTTGTAGTAATAAAGGAGTCAAATTTTTATAATGTGACACAGTTTATTTTAAAATTTTAAATAAATTTTAATGTTATCATTCATTGTCCATTCATTGATTCATGAATCATTAGATTGAACATTAGGCAATTGCTTAATTTGGCCATTTTAGAGCTACAAAACTATTAATTTTATATTTGACCTAATAGTTTCAATATCCACACACTTCAAATTTATACAAAAATCATGATCTTGTATTTTTTCAATCTCTGTAAAGAAAATCAGAATAAGAATTGTGCATGAATCCTGTGGTCAATATGTTTACATAGAAAGCTGGACTCCTGGGCTGGGCATGGTGGCTCATGCCTATAATCCCAGTATTTTGGGAGGCCGAGGCGGTGGATCACGGGGTCAAGAGATCAAGACCATCCTGGTCAACATGGTGAAACCCCTTCTCTACTAAAAATACAAAAATTAGCTGGGCGAGGTGGCTCACGCCTTTAGTCCCAGTTACTCGGGAGGCTGAGGCAGGAGAATTGCTTGAACCCACGAGGCGGAGGTTGCGGTGAGCCGAGATCGTCCCATTGCACTCCAGCCTGAGTAATGAGCGAAACTCTGTGTCAAACAAAAAAAAGAAAGAAAGAAAGAAAAAGAAAGAAAGAAAGAAAGAAANAAGAAAGAAAGAAAGAAAAAGAAAGAAAGAAAGAAAGAAAGAAAAAGAAAGAAAGAAAGAAAGAAAGAAAGAAAGAAAGAAAGAAAGAAAGAAAGAAAGAAAGAAAGAAAGAAAAGAAAAAGAAAGCTGGACTCCTGAGCTCATGAAAATGTCTTTAAATGTTTTGTACTGTTCTACCACACGGTTTGTTGTTCTATATTCAGTACAAGAATCATCATTCTCTCAATTATATTTAGTTTATTTTTTCAGTACTGCTACCTTGTTACTAAATTGCCCAATCTTTAAAGTAATTCCATAGTACAGCATAGATGTAACTCTAGGAGGAAGGTTGAGTTCAGCAAATTACTGCCAAGCATACTAGTATTGGGCAGTATGTGTTTTTCCCAGAAAAGATTATGATTCATCCAGGAAGAGATGGATGTTAAGACAAGAAACTGAAACTAGGAAGATAAGTATTATATATCACTGTGTAGGGGTAGACATGTTTAAGGACAACCTAGATAACAAAAGGCTCTGCCACAGGAATCAGGTTGAGGCTCATATGGATATTGTACTCTCTCACGTTTACACTTTTGTTATCACCTAAGGCCTAATAAAATTTTGATTTAATGTCTTGCCTGATCTCATCTCTTCCAGGTGGAACGGATAATGGGGTCAAGCAGTTAAGTGTATTAAAGTGAAAGCTGGACTCCTTGAAAACTATGTATTACTGTATTAACTGATTGGAAATCTCCAGGGTGAGATAAACAGACAGGAAACCAGAATGTGACCTAATGAGGTTTAGCAGCACTTTTTCACCAGAATATTGTCCCTTCTGTAACAATTAAAATTATTTAACCTTGGTTTTATTTAAACTTTTTGTAAAGAGTGAGATTTCTTTTCAATTCTGGAGAAATAATTTGTGAGAAAAACAAATTTATTTTTTCTATCCCATAAGAGGCAAAACAATTATTTTTATTATTGTCTTTTAACAATGATACTCCATTAAATTAATCAGGTTTTTTAAATATATAAAATAATACAATCGTATGGCCAGTACATTTTGGCTTTTGCAATTGACTTATAGGTAAGTTGAATACAAATCTTACTGCAAGGCACATAGTCAAAATCTAATAATTGATGCCAGACAGTGCCCCTGTGCTGGGGAGGGTGACACATGGTAGATCTCTGTAGCTGCAGCTAGTACTACACGGATGATGTTTGTTGTTTGTTTGTTGGCTTTTGGGTTGGTTTGTTGGTTGGTTTTGCTCATCTGAAACCAGAATTTATTAAAACTAGAAGGGCAAACTGAGCCAGGAATAGAGGAATACATCTAAGTCGAATATAGCAGTTTGGAAGTCCAGGGTTTTTGTTTTTTTAATTATAAAGTTAGAAGCAAATATAAACACAAACCTATGCAGTTGGAATCCAAGGAAGAAACAAGAGCAGGAATCTTGTCTGTCTTCAAATGGCTCTAGTACTTCCTTGCTGACCCTGCACATTTTTGAAATGAAAGGAAAAAAATATATGTCGCTTTTCTTCAAAAAAAGGTAACAGACTGACTTAAAGAATAAATAATTATGTTAAAAGTAAATGAGAATGGTTTCTGTAGCTCATGTTAGGCTGTGAATTATTTACTAGCATCTGATTCTTTATTTTCAATTGCATAATTACAGTTGAAATTTGTGAGTACATTCATTTTTTCTTTTGGAAAACTAGTGCCCAGGATAACAACCATGTCCTTTGCTTGACATCACATATCTGTTAACTAACCCTACTCACGCTCATACTGTTTTTCTTCTGGAAATCTATGCTTACAAGACAGATATATTAGTCAGGGTTCTCTAGAAGGAAATAATTAATTGGAGATATACACACACACACGGACACACACACACACACACATATAAACTCCATATATATCTATATTTTCTTAAGTATATATGTATAGATACTGTATTTATCTATATACACATATATATATAATATCTATCTATATAAAGGAGTTTACTAAGTATATATATGTATATATAATATATATAATATATTGTATATATTATGTATATGTATATATATAAGTTTTCTAAGTATTCATATAATATATATACATATATATCTATGGAGTTTACTAAGTATTTATATATGTATATATTTACGAAGTATTACTTTATGTACACACATATGCTAAGTATTTACTTTATACACATATATATAAATACTTAGTATGGATTACAGGCTTGTGCCACCATGCCCAACTAATTTTTGTATTTTTAGTGGAGATGAGGTTTCTCCATGTTTGTCAGACTGGTGTTGAACTCCCACCCTCAGGTGATCCGCCGCCTCAGCCTCCCAAAGTGCTGAAATTACAGGCATGAGCCACTGTGCCCAGCCTGAAGCTTTTCTTAATGGAATGCTAAACTGGTACAAAGCAAGCTGCTTTGCTTTTTTATAATTTAAAATTTACTGTAGTCTTTAGGAATCCTTTGTGGTAGTGATCTCTGTGGAAATAATACCTCATTGTGCAAATCCACAAGGTCATAGGAGAATATAATTCTCAAGCTCTTTTCGAATGCAATTAACTTCTTTTCTGGTTCAAACTCTTTGAGTTATAGCAATATATCTACGCATGAAAGCCAAAAATGTATTCCCATTTGTTTGAGTGACCCAAGCACATTACAGCTGTATAGATCACTGGTTATTATGGGGTGTGTGTCATGTAAAGAAGACCTTCAGCTTTACTGTAATAAGTCTTGGTTCACTTGGTTTTCAAGTGTCCTGTCAATTTTGGTTAAATATTGATAACTTTGCACAGCAGAATGCAGAAGGTTGATTTTGTGGGTAGATAGCAGACGACTAACAGGTAAAGTGAAGCTTTTTATATTCTGTGGAAGTGCAGAAGTCGTGTAGCATATTGACATAACAAAATCCCATTATACAGAACCTTGTACAAAGAGTACAAATAATGACAATATTCTACATGTAAAGTCATGAGGTTAAATAAGACATTCTGATCTTTAATAAAAACAGGAAGAAAATTGCCCTAAAATAAATTTATTAACATGCCTCTGACAGCTAAAAGGCATTTAACCTACTTCAGGAAACATGAATTACTTTTCACAGGGAAATTCTAGAAAATCAGAAAGAGTACATGTATTATTAACTATTACTACCTATCATAACCATCAGAGATAACATTAATATTTTCAATTTAAAAATATCAGTTATATAAATGTATATTTGTAAGATATTTGTATATCCTCATGCTGCAAATATTTTATATGTTAGTAAAATATTCTGTACCTTAACTCTATAAAAATATATATCATTTTCTTTAAGATTTAACATCTTAGATCTTTAAGTAGACAGTTGATTAGCATTATTAAAGGTTAAATTAAGCAATTTTGAAATAAAATTACATTTTCTATAACAAAATTATTGCTTAAAACATAGTGAAGATTTTAATGTAAAAGTAATTTTTTAATCTCTCATTTCATTTTTCTTTCAAAAATATTGAGCAAAAGTATCTTTATAACATATTCTATGCCAGGTACATAGCTACTAGCTCACAATAGCAGTGAAGAGGTCAGACCTTAGCTTCATACAAATGTGTCAAGTTACAGGACAACACATAAAATATATAATTCTTTGATAGATATTTTAATAAGCAGTGCATTGATTCTCTTTTACGTACAACATCATATCCTCTAGGCTCTATCCCATTGCAGCCACTGGGTAGTGTTTAGTCCCTCACAGGCTCTAAACAGCAGCTGTGTCTGCAAAACCAGATTATCTTTCAGGCACAACTTTCTTATCTTCTTATCAATTCAGCTATGCAAGCATGCCTTATACATACAGAGCTCAGAAGTGAAGGGGACTTAAGGCACAGTGAGAAACAGTCTGTGACACTTGCCCAATCCCATTGCAGCCACTGGGCAGTATTTAGTCCCTCACAGGTTCTAAACAGCAGCTGTGTCTACACAACCTGATTATCTTTCAGGCACAACTTTCTTGTCTTCTGTTCAATTCAGCTATGCTCATACCTCATGCATACAGAGCTCAGAAGTGAAGGAGACTTAAGACACAGTGAACAACAGTCTGTGACACTTGCCCAATGGGAAATGGGAGCTGATGTGTATTTGCTCCATCCCCCGGCTTGCTCCATGCCAGCTCTTTAGGATAGCATTTGCAAATAGACTATTCATACATAAATTTTTATCATAGACACTGTTCAGGAGAAAAACCCAGGCTAAGATAGTGAGTACCATAAATACATTTAAATAGTAGACACTTGGGATGGGACTGTGGAGCTGTATTATTCAGCAGTCAAAAAGCAATAATAATCCTTTGCAGAAGCAATAACTTCTGGCATGAAGCAATATGGCATAATTATGCACACTGTCACTTGTGCTTCATTGGGAAGGGTGCAGGTGAAAGCTGAAGTGTTGGCTTTTGCAAAGGCTGTGGTACTTCATCAGTATGAGGGAAAGACTAATTATAAATATGGGAAGAAGTGGTGTGGCTTTTTAAACCTAATTTTAAAGCCTTTACAAAATAACCATGTGATACCCTAATATTATGAAATACATCAGCATTCAGAAAGAGTCTGCCTGATGTAATAGCGGAATAACTTGTTGAAGACTCAGCTAAAAGCCAGTTACAGAACAATTCTTTGGAGAGCTGTCCGTCAGGATGGAAAATATTTATAGAATCAATGGCCAATGTTTGAAAGTATGACTGCAGCATGGTGCTGAAGAAGTAAAAACATGACAGAAGGCTATGAGTTAGTCAGGAGACAGATGATTCAGGGTCCTATGATAAGGCAGATATATACTTATATACAATTTATAAACATATACAAATAGAGAAAGATATATGAATATACATATCTACATATATACCTGTATATAATTTAGAAAAATAATGCTTATGCTTTGGAGGCATATGTGCCAAGACTGGAGAAAATAAAACAAACATAGAGTAAGGAGGTTATAAAACCAGTGATCCAGAGTATTTAAAAAACCGACTTTCTAAGAGAAGGAACAAATTGACTTTATGAAAGTTAATCAATGGTTTCAATGAGAGTAGTTTTGATGCTATGGGAAGAAGCCTGAATAAATAGAATAATATATACCTTTGTTCATTCAATAAATATTTATTGAGCAACTGCCATATGCCAGACACTGTTCTAAGTCCTCGGGAAACACCAGGGAACAAAACCAATGAAGAGCCTTTATCACCTCATGAAAACAAATGAGAAAAAATAATGTATTAAATCAATTACTCATTGAGTATATTAGAAGGTGACAAAAGCAAAAGAAAAAGCGTAATTAAAAGTGGACCTGGAGAAGTGGGACCAGGATTATAAGGGGAAGAGTTGGGAGACTGCTATTTTAAAGAGGTTAGTAAGATAGGAATCATTAAGTAGGCATTTGTGGAGAAACTCAAAGGAGGAAGCTCATTGAAGGAGGACAAAAAGTCACATGTGTGTAATTGGAGAAAAAAACGTTCCAGCCATAGAGCCAGTGCAAGAGGCTCTTGGGGAAAGGCAGTGTGGCTGAATGCAACCTGTAATAGAAGAGTAGGAAGGGGTAAAGACAATCAATAAATAGGAACACCAAATCATTTAGGACCTCGCAGGCCATTGTCAGAAATTTGGCTTTTACCTTGAGTAAGATAGATTTAGTTGAATAGCATCATTTGATTTTTGTTTTAAAAATAATTACCCTAGTTGTTCTGTACTGAAAAGACTCTGGAGATATAAGGGTAGATGCTAGAAAACGAGTATATATCTCACAGGCTAGCCCACTGCCTATTTTTGTAAGGCTTTGATTGAAAAAACCTTTTTTTCAGGTAAAATTGACAGTCAACTTGATGATAGGAAATGCTAACAGGAGTAGATTCCAGTTCTGTCATTATTAGATGTGTTATTTTAAAAATTGTGCTCAATTAGTATTATTACATTTGAATTTTGTCAACAAAAATATTTTCTCTCTTGCTCTATATACAACTACATTACATCCTGGTTTTTGCCTCTTGTCCTTTAAAGTCAAAAATACTTACTAACTAATAAAATACTAGAAAATATATTGTTAAATATATTAGTAAATTAGTAAACATATTTTAAAATGTTTAATAAAAATATGTAAATTATCTGACCCTTTAGAGAAAATATTTGCAATTTTTCTGAATTAGAAAACTACTGAATTAATCTTCAAAATAAATTGTGTTTTACATCTGAGTGAGTCTCTACAATGGAATTGACAAAAAATAGTGTCAGATTTCTGGATGTATTTTGATAAAGAAAATATAATTAGCTGATGGATTAGATATAGAACATGAGACAAAGAAAGAGAAACAAAATGTCATTAATATTTTTGGCTCGAGCAATTAGACAAAGAAGTTGTCATCTCTAAAATATGGAAAGTGGTAGTGGGGCAGGTTTGAAAGCTAAAAATCAGTAATTCATTTTTAAGATGTTGAGATTATGCAAAATATGCAAATTATGTGTATGTAAGTCTGGTGTTGGCAAGAGTGGTATGAGGAGGGTGAGGAAGTGGAAGCACTGAATGTAGATGCCTCTTTGAAGAGGAGGCTTGAGGCAGTAGATATATATGAATGAAAGTGTAACAACCCTTTACCAGCTGCCTAGACTGAGCTGATTTATCAAGACAGGCAAATTGCAATGAAGAAAGAGTGTAATGTATGCCAAGTCAACTGTACAGGAGACTGGAGTTTTATTATTACTCAAATTAGTTTCCCCAAAAAAGTGGGGATTAGATAGGGGATCAGAAAGTGGGGAGTGCTGATTAGTTTAGCCGGAGATGAAACACAGGGAGTTGAAACTATTCACTTGTACTAAGTCAGTTCCTGGATGGGAGCCACAAGACCAGATAAGCCAGTTTATGGATCTGGGTTCTGCCAGCTGATCCATCAAGTGGAAGGTCTGAAAAACACCTCAAGCATTAATCTTACTTTTATGATAGTGATGTTATTCTCAGGATTGGGAGGTTTGGAATCTTGCAGGCCTCAGCTGCATGACTCTTAAACCATAATTGCTAATCTTGCAGCTAATTGTTAGTCCTATAAAGGCAGTCTAGTCCCCAGGCAAGAAGGGGTCTTATTTCAGTGAAGGGCTGTTATTATCTTTGTTTCAAAGTTAAACTATATTTGGTTTTCTGTTCTTTTGTTAGTTTGCTAAGGGAAATAGCCTCCAGCTCATTCATGTTCTCACAAAGGACATGATCTCATTCTTTTTTATGGCTACATAGCATTTCATGGTGTGTATGTAGCACATTTTCTTTATCCAGTCTGTCATTGATGAGCATTTAGGTTGATTCCTTGCCTTTGTTCTTGTGAATAGTGCTGTAATGAACAATTATATACCGAGTACCAGCTTGGCTGGAGAGAACCCCACCCAGGAGGCGCTGAAGGAAATGAGAGGCAGACACCCAGATAGAACAGCAAAGTGGGTCTATGGTGGGGGGGCCAGCAGCCTTCCAAACTGAGAGCCTCAGGGGCTGACAGCATTCCAGGCTGAAGGCCCCAAGCAGATTCTGATCCACGTATTTATTCTCTCTGAACGAGTGATTATTATTAACAAACAAGTGTTCTGTATTTTCTCATAACACAAAAATATACCAAGTAGGCAGCTGTTGCCTACTTACCACTGATTACGAACAAGCTAAAAGTTATTCTCCATAAGGGAGCCACAGGGGCAGGGTCAGATATCTCAAAGAATTGTTTTAACCAGTGTGTGATATTTATACATTGTCCTGCCACTTTGGAATGCCCCAAGTAGTTTTCTACTTGGGGTGAGGGGGCGGCTAGTTTTCCTTGTCATCATTTTTCCTAGCAAACAATATATTCTATCATACAGTCAGCATTCATCAATATTCATAAACAACATTTCTCAACATTTGTATGCATGTGCCTTTATCCTAGAATGATTCATATTCCTCTGGGTACATATTCAGTAATGGGATTGCTGGGTTGAATGGCGGTTCTGCTTTTTGCACTTTGAGGAATTACCATACTGCTTTCCAGAATGGTTGAACTAATTTACACTCTTACCAGCAATGTGTAGGTGTTCCCTTTTCTCCGTAACCACGCCAGCCTCTGTAATTTTTTGACATTTTAGTAATAGCTATTCCAACTGATGAGAGATGGTATCTCATTCTGGTTTTGATTTGCATTTCTTTAATGATCAGGGATATTGAGGGTTTTTTTTTTTTTTTAACATGCTTGTTGGCCTCATGTATGTCCACTTTTAATGGAGTTGTTTTTTCCTCATAAATTTCTTCAAGTTCCTCCTAGATGCTGGATATTAGACCTTTGTCAGATACATAGTTTACAAATATTTTTTTCCATTTTTTCTGTTGTCTATTAACAGATATTCTCATTTAAAATGGAAGCTTAATGATAAAAACTTATGGACATGAAGGAACAACAGACAGTTGGGTATTATCGAGGTTGGAGGGTAGGAAGAGCAGAAAAGATTACCATTGGATACTAGGCTTAATACATGAGTGATGAAATAATCTGTACAACAAACCCTAGTGACACGAGTTTACCTATGTAACAAACATTCACACGTACTCTTGAACCTAAAATAAAAGCTAAAAAATAAAATAAAATAAAGTTCAATTATAAACTAAGTTCCTTCCAATGTTAGTTTGGCCTGTGCCCAGGAATGAACAAGGACAGATTGGAAGTTAGAAGCAAGTTTGGGTCAGGTAGGTCAGATCTCTGACACTGTAATAATTTCTCTCATAATTTTTGCAAAGGCAGTTTCAAAAGTTCCAAAGGTTTTATTTGCTATTATATTTCCTCTTGTTTTACACATGAAGGATATTAAATTATGTGAGCTGTTGATAGTAATAGGATGGTGCCAAAGATTTGGGGAGATTCAGTTAGAGAAGACAACAGGGAAAAATCATCAAAGTTTTGATTGATAGGCTCAATAAGTATGACTAAAGGGCAATATTGTAAACACAACTTTATTTTAGCCTCCCACTTGTATTAATTCAGGTAATTTTCCTCTGCTCTTAGGTGAAAATTTAGACAGGTTTTGTTATTGGAAAGGGGTCCCAACCCAGACCCCAAGAGAGGGTTCTTTGATCTCACACAGGAAAGAATTCAGGGCAAGTCCATAAAGTGAAAGGAAGTTCATTAGAAAAGTAAAGGAATAAAAAATGGTTACTTCGTAGGCGGGGTAGCCCTGAGGGCTGCTGGTTGGCTATTTTTATTATTGGTTAGGTATTTCTTGATAATATACTAAACAAGGGGTGGATTATCCTTGTGTTTTCCAGGAATGGGGTGGGCAATTCCCAGAACTGAGGGGTTCACTCCTTTTTAAACCATGTAGAATAAATTTCTGACGTTCCAAGACATTTGCAAACTGTCATAGTGCTGGTGTGAGTCTCTCTTAGCATATTAATGCCTTATAATTAGCTTCTAAGGGTGACCAGAGGTCACTTTCATAGCCCTCTTGGTTATGGTGGGATTTAACTGGTTGCTTTAGCACATTCTATTTTGTCAGCAAAGTCTTTGTGACCATACCTTGTGCTATCCTCTTATCCCATCACACTTAGAATGCCTAAACTCCTTGGAATACAGCCCAATAGGTCTCAGCCATATTTTACCAAGCCCCTATTCAAGATGGAGTTGCTCTGTTTCAAATGCCTCTAATGGTTTTGTTACTTCTGGTTATTCTTACAAAATGGAAATTCCTAAGATTTTTAAAAATTTCAGACACAGTCTGAACTTAGTAATTATAGATTCTAATTGCAGTAAATAGTCAAAATTGTGAAGTTAACTTAGTGTCAAATATTTCCCCTCCCTTACCTGGAATTCTTGGAAGTTTAGTTTGGGAAGGAGCACCACATTAGGGCTGGAAGTTCTTAAATGTCCACAAGGCAGAACCTTTTTCTCTGAGCTTAGTTGTGCTAATACCTCAGTTTCTCTTGTGTAATTCCCATCCCAAATTGCTGGCAGTGCATTTCATTTGCAGGCAGCTTCCCATTCATTTCCTAGATTTCTCTCTCTCCATATTGACTCCACACTTGGAGTTCTATTGCTTTTTCCACGGGTTCCTTTCGTGCTGAACTTAAATTGGCCTCAAAAAGGGATATTGTATTATGAGGTCCACATTTGATTCAGAGAAAACATACTTGAAAATGTGGGGCTCCATTCAAAAAGTACTCCTGTGTTCCAGACATAATAGTGACCCATCTTTGCCATTCTGCCCAAGCAGTTCATCTCCGTGTGTTACTCCTGTCCTTCACACTTCCTGGGATGGGTCAAAACTGTGTTCTTGGTTCTGCTAAGTTCTATGAGAAATTATTAAAACTCATTTTTTCTTCCTATCAATGTCTTCCCTTTGTCCCTTGGTGGTGGAATGCAGGGTGGGGTAATAGCAGCTCTCTCTCAAAATATTGCTTTAAAATTATCTTCCTGAAGCTCCACCTTTTTATATTTTATATTATTAAATTAGATGAAGAGTTCAAGGGTTTTGAAACATGTTCTACATATCACTTTCAATTTCTACTTTCAGTCTATGATATTTTATCAGAATGTTATATCTTTTGAATCCAGGTGGTGCAAACTGAATCTTTCCATTGACTATTCTGTTACTTGCAAATTTACTGAGAAGATGGGAAAAATAGAACTATAATGGAAAATAATCTAGCATATTGATATGGCAGATAGTCATCATGGTTTTCATCAGAAATAATTTAGAATATTTCCAAAGCATGAAATGAGTTTGCTTTAACAGTATTCTGAGAGGAGTTTATAAAAACAATTCTTAAATATATGTTTTAAGCTTTAGGTAATATAACATTCAAAATCACATGATGTATTAAACATATATTGTTTGCAATTCAGTTTGGTGACTTGAACTTGCAAATTGCAACATGTAGCACCAAGACACTCCATTTTTTTTTTGTCTGAGTCCCATGAACCCTCTTTTTTATTTACCTGGTATAAAAAAAATAAGTCAATCAGGATAATTTTGGCAGAACTTTATTATGATTTTATGATTTAAGTCTCAGAAAACAGTTTGGGATAAAATAGGAAGATATCAGAGACTTTTAGAGAGCCACCTGTCTGTCAGCTAAAACACTTAAAAATAATGTAATTTATCATTTTCTGTTCGTATTTAAATGGATTATATTCAAAATGAATAAAATCCATACAGCCTATAAAAGTGTTAAGGTTTGCTGGAAGAAGAACTACTTTCAATATTATAAGAATGGAAGAGAAAAAAATAGATGCGAACATTGATTTTCAGTACGTTTACAGGTTTTGTGTCTGGTGGATTAGAGAATGCCTGAGTTGAATTTTGAAGCCAGATGAAAAAGTAGTCTTATGATTCAAAGCATGAACTGTAAATAATACCACCTAAGAGAGTTGTGAGAAATGGAGATGAAACAGTAGTCAGGCACTAGATAATAAAAGATCATGTGTGGCATATTAAGGATTTTTTTTTTAATTCTACAGGCAACAGAGTGTAATTAAACAATTTCATCAAGGTAAAATCTCATGCTGGTGGTACTTATGTAAGGGATTTATGATGGATGAAGAAGGAGAAGCAAGGATCCAACTAAGAATGCTATTACAGTAGTTTAGTTTAAAGATAGTAAGAGGCTATAATGCCTCACAGCATAAAAAAGAGAAGTTGGCCAGGTGTGGTGGCTCAAGCCTGTAATACCAGCACTTTAGGAGGCTGAGGCAAGCAGATCATGAGGTCAGGAGATAGAGATCAGGTTGGTCAACATGGTAAAACCCCGTGTCTGCTAAAAATACAAAATTTAGCTTAGTCCCAGCTCGGGAAGCTAAAGCAGGAGAATTGCTTGAACCGGTGGTGAAGGTTGCAGTAAGCTGAGATGGCGCCACTGCACTCCGGCCTGGGCTACCGAGCAAGACTTCATCTAAAAAAAAAAAAAAAAAAAAAAAATAGAGAGAGAGAGAAGGAAAGAGAAACATTAATGAAGGTCAATTGGCTGGACTTGAAGAATAAAAAGAAGTGGAAAATGAGAAAGAGCCCAAAGTCGAGAATAAGATTCAAACTTTTATAGCAGCTCTATGTTTTGGTATCAACCAATATAAAATTTAAAGAAAATAAATTCAGTTTGGAAAGGAGAGGGAGGCAAAAATAATGATAAAGAAATAATTTAGTTTTGTAAATATTGATTTTGAGGTGCCTGCTGGATATTCAGATGGAGGTATAAGGTAAAAAATTATGTATAAAATTTTGAGGTTCAGGTGGAGATGGAGGCAAGATAAATTGATTTGGCACCCATCAAGATAAGTGTGTGTTGGTTTCAAGAGTAGAAGAGATTATCCAGATATAATTAGCTTTGTGATGCTGTTTTCAGAATCTTACTATTTTTGCAAGCCATAGAAGATGAAAAAAATATTTCTTTGGTCTTTTATTTGTACACTTTATTAGTTTTCCTTTCAAATTAAAATCAATGTATGCTTTTTACAATAAACCAAAAAACTTTCTAAAATATTTTATGGTTTTGATTACAAATAATTTCATTAATATTATCTTCTTCTGAATCTTTGTATGTTTTCTCATTTCTATATCTCTCTAGTATTATTTTATGAATCAATTTTTTAATTCTTTTTCCTGCTTGTTCATTCAGCGATAAATTATACATAGCAACCTAATATTTTATAAAGTGCATGAATTGCCTTTAGGAATGCTTATTATCTACATGAATATTTGTATATAACTCCTTAGTTGATGTTCAGTTGGGGAACATTTGAGGCAGGGGTCCCTGGAAGAAGCTTTTTGAATTAAATATTTATACAGCAAATTTTGGGATGTGCACTTGAGAAAAATTGTAAGTATGTGAAAGAAGCAGAACTGGGCAGAGGTTGAAGTTAAAATGTACTGCAGAGGCTTCAGCTGATCCCAAGGACTGAACTGCCTAAAACAAAGACAAGAGGCCTGAGCCTCTGTATTCCAGTATCAAGGATGCTTTGAATGCAGGCCAACCTTCAGACAAGAAAATTCCAGGAGAAAGACTGAGCTGTGAGTTGTCAACTGCCAATACTAGCTGTGCAAAAGAGGGCTTTATCCTAAAGCAGGAGGCATCATGGATTCCACTACAGTACCCACTTTGTCCCATTTTGATTCACATTTCTAGTAGCAAGCTCACCCCCACCTGGTTCAGATTCTCTAAGATTCTATTTTGTCTCATATCCTGGGGAAATGTATAATATGCATGCTAGTGGGGTGATTTACATCTTCTCTTTCTCCACTGCATTGTTCTCAAGGACAAATACCTTTTTAACATTCCTCTCACACTGGATGGCATCTCTGTTGGTTTATGTGGCTTATGTGGGAGGTGAAGTTTTCTTTTATCTATTGATAATGACCTCTTTATTCTGTGGCTGATACATTTATTCATTTAAGATTAAAAATTTAGTACAATAGGTACCAATGAGATGTTTCAATGAATTAAAGAAAAGGCCAAGCTTATTCTTTCTTGCAGGCATTTTCTAACAGTAACCCTACCACTCACTGATGATTAGGCCAATTATCTTGCCAGTATGTTGATGCCTTTACTTGCAGGTCTTTGGTACAAGGTACTTGAAATGACCATATAGTAGCTGCCCAAGACCACAGGAGCCCACTCTTGCATCGGCATGACCCAGATGAGAGACATGGAGTCAAAGGAGATGATTTTGGAGCTTTAAGATTTCACTCTCCAGCTGGGTTTTGGACTTGCATGGGACCTGTAGCCCCTCAGTTTGGGACAATTTCTCCCACTTGAAATGGCTGTATTTACACAATGCCTGTACTTACAGTGTATGTAGGAAATAACTAACTTGCTTATGATTTTACAGTCTTATAGCTGAAGGAATTTGCCTTATCTCAGATGAGACTTTAGACAGTAGACTTTTGAGTTAATGCTGAAATGAGTTAAGACTGTTGATACTCTTGAGAAGTCACAATCGGTTTTAAAATGTGAGGACATAAGATTTGGGAGGGATTGGGGTGGAATAATATGGTTTGGCTGTATCCTACCCAAATCTTACCTTGAATTGTAGCTCCCATAATTCCCATGTGTTATTGGAGGGACGGAATGGTAGGTTATTGAACCATAGGGGCAGGTCTTTCCCATGCTGTCCTTGTGACAGTGAATAATTCTTATAAGATCTGATTGTTTTTATAAAGGGGAGCTCCCCTGAACAAGCTCTCTCTTGTCTGCTGCCATGTAAGACGTCCATTGCTCTTCCACCATGATTGTGAGGCCTCCCTAGCCATATAGAATTATGAGTCCATTAAACCTCTTTGTTTTATAATTTACCAGTCTTGGATATGTGTTAGTTAGCAATGTGAAAACAGACTAATACTTAAAGTTCAATGGGACTATTATTGTGTCCTCTACCAAAAGTTTCCTACCCTCTCCCTTTGGAAATTAGCTCCTCTAGACCTATAGAGCCTAACTTATTAGAACAAAAAGTACTTCCGTTCGGTGACTGGAAGGAAAGAAAACAACTCTACATCTATTTACCATTCCTGGTTTCTACCTTGGGAAAAAAGCACCATCTAAATTTTGGTGATTTATCTTGGAGTATGACACCCTATCCTCACAAAATACCAACTGCTGCCTTGCACTTCAGCAGTTGTGTTAAGAGGCCATTCCCCTGCTTTGTCAGATCAGTAGCCTTAAAGTTGCTGTATTTGATGAGTAGTGGATCACATCCTCATGTATCCATGACCACATCTTGGTTGTAAATGATTCCTTTGATCAGAGGCAGTGTTATGAGACATTTCTATGAGCAAATCAGATATTCTGTTAGGCCTTGGGGATAGCCTGGTGAGCAGGAAGGCAAAGGAAAAAATATTCATCAATTTCGTGCAATATGGATTTTAACCCTTTCCAGAGTGTTAGGGGTCTAATATAATCAACATACCAACAAGTGACTGATTTGTCTCTAAACAACAAGAAGTCATCAGCATTATGAATCAATGTGCTCTGCTAAAGAATGTACAGATATTAAAAAATGAAGAATGCATTTGCTAGATCAATGGCAACTTATGTACTTGAGGCAATGTTAATTTGTTCTAGCAAAAACACATTTGTTATGGTACCTTCATACTATACGGGCTGAAACTTGGATGAGTTTGTGACAGTAAACTCTCTTTTCCTTAGATTCACCTTTTCTTAGGTGTCAGACTGGTGAATTAGAGTTATAATGGAAATCACTACCCTCATCTTTAAGGGGTCATTTCCTTCTGGATGTGATATTAATTTGGATGTTTCTCCTGCCTGACAAAGAGGGACAGACTCAGAGTCTTCCTTTTTGCTTACACACTATAATGGCTATGACCACACAGGTAAGTAAACTGGTGTGAAATTGCTGCTACCTGTGAAGAACTGCAAAGGATCTGAGCTTTTACCCTAGATGTAAGTTAACCCAGAGGATGCAAGGCTTCTGCCTTAGAGGAAATTAACTTGATTATGCACAGTAGACCAAGCAGAATGAGCTTCAATATTTACATGAGTTCCCTGCTCTCCAGGTTGTATAGGAGCAATGCAGAGTGGTCTAAGTGGGTGCAACCTGTGCAATGGGCTTGTTTCACAGTACAGGAATATGAAGCTTAGAGAACACATATTTTTGATAATGAGTAGTTCGCAGCCTTGGCTTTGCCCTGAGTGGAGACATTTTCTTTATTAAATTAGGCGATAAACAAACTGGTCCTGTACTTCAAAACGAGGCACTATCTTATTTAGCAAAGGCGATTTGCTTGTACAACTATCCTTGAAAAGTTATCACAGAACAAAGCAACCAATGCCTCTGCTCTCAATACATGCAGAAATGTGGGAGACTGATGGGAAATTTTCTTTCAAAACTATTTAAAAAAACTGTAATAGAATAGTCTAATTCAAGTTCTGAAAAGTCACCAAGGATTAGCTACCTAAACACAGTAGACCGTCAACCAAATGTAGCCAGGATTTCACTTATTATCTTACTCTTATGGGTTCTGATTCTAAAAGCTGACTACCCTAATACTTCCAGTCTTCAATATTTGATGTCAAGTTAGGACCCGTCTTTAACAGTCCTTAAAATGTCTGGCAATTTTCTGCTTGCCATTGTATGGTTACATGAGTACATGTCATGGTTATTTT
Source organism: Cebus imitator (assembly GCF_001604975.1). Classification (NCBI taxonomy): domain Eukaryota; kingdom Metazoa; phylum Chordata; class Mammalia; order Primates; family Cebidae; genus Cebus; species Cebus imitator. Next base: position 410,316 of record NW_016107344.1, read on the forward strand.
GGTGTGGGAGGGAGTGGAATATGGGAAAATCATAATTACAAGCATTTACTGTGGTATTGCAAGTGTCCTTCCTCCAGGCACATTGT
>NW_016107344.1:410761-413580 GCF_001604975.1 Cebus imitator
TGACCAGGATGGTCTCGATCTCTTGACCTCGTGATCCACCCGCCTCGGCCTCCCAAAGTGCTGGGATTACAGGCTTGAGCCACCGCGCCCGGCCTACTTTTGATTTTGTAAATCAAGAATACTTTTGTTGGCTACTGATTTACCTTGTCTTAAGCAACACTATATTTTTGTTTCTTGACTAGTTCCTTTTAGACAATCCCCCCTAGTTTCCATTGTGGTCTTATAACTCGTTATGATAATTAAACACCTCTAAATTCTGACATTTAAATCCTGCCACGTGGTTTCAATATCCCATTCCTTTTATTATTAAGAAATCCAGTTATGTAATGACATCCATTATTTTTGGCTTTATTCTGCAAATACATACTCATTACTGAGCTTCTTCACCATGCTGGTGTCTCTTTCTTTAGAAAATTCCTTGATACTTCAGTAAGAAGTGTTTCCACTGAGTCCTCTCTTGGATAATGGCATCACAGTGGATTTTGTGAGGTTACATAGTAAATCCAGTTAGCATGATACATTATTTGTACCTTTTGAACTTTTCCTCCATTGTTTTCTATTCTAGAATTTCTATATAATTTAGAAGAAGCCATTGCTTTCCTCAAACTTCCAAATCCCATTTCCTCTCTGTATCTTTATCAGAGTAATGAATCAAGAATCCTTGGAGAGTATGTAATATTAATAAACTTTCTGGTTTCAACTTTACGTTTCACCCCCCTTTGATCATCATCCTCAGATCTCATTTCTATACATAGTCTCCTGGCGCTAGCCCATATATGTTGGCTTGTTCTGTAGCTTTTGTTGGCTTTTATTTCCTTTTCTTCCTTAGTGAAAATGACATTTCCCCAACCTGGTTGTGTTAGTTATTTATCTTATGACCAGGAGGGATTCCAAGGAAGTTTATGTTTTCTTTCAAGGCAGATGACTCTACATCATGTTCAGGTAGGGAAGGATCTGGCATTTAATAGGAAAGAGTGAGCCACTTCAGCCCTTTAAGAGAGTTGAGAAGAATCTGGAGTCTTGATGATTTTCAAATGAACTCATCTGAATTCCCAGGGTCTTGTTTCTTCATAATCAGAACCTTAATTTTGTTGCAAGAGACTTAATTGGGTGAAGAAGTCAAACATCACTGGAACTCTGCTACTCTCAAGTCTGATATGTACATTTGATGCTAGACTTCTTTAGCCCTCTGAATGCAGGAATGAAATTAGCCTTATAAGCTTCCAAGGAATTCCACTGGTTTTCACACTTAGTATTAAATCAGCCTTTAATTGGCTTTCCATTGTGTATGAATAGTATCCAACAACTCCTATATAATTCCATAGTCCTTGTAATTACTATTTCCTTCATATCTCTCAAATGTATAAAATATTACTCTAGACAGTTAATTCCCATTCATAGTTATCTCACTTGAGTTCAACACCAGTGAAAATTTTAACAATTGCACTGCTGCATAATTCCAAAGACATCCAGAACTTCCATCTACTCTCAGTGATATTTTTATGATTAACACACCATAATTTCAAGACACCACAGAAATTGACAAAGCTGTATAAAATTCCACTCAAATATAAAATAATAATAATAATCAGCCTTTAAAAGTTATTATATGTCGAATTTTTGAAGACAACAAAACAAACAAAAACTCCCCAAACCTTCCAGCCTAAAGTACCAATAGGTTTTTATTTTCACCCCTGGTTAGAGTCTTACTCTTTTTCATAAACAAGTTCAAATGTTAAATATTAAATTAAAACTTTGAGAAAAGAAGTTAGCTTTTACTTGACACTATTGTTTTAACTCACTATTTGACCAACAGGAAGTCCTGTTAGTCTACAAAAGCAATGAAGCTAGTTCCAAAGTAGGATAACAGAAAGATTCTGGAAAAGAGTTAGAAAAGTAAGATATCAAAATTACAAATCTTTTCAGAAGTTAAAAACGTTCTCTGTATATTGTCATTGGAATATTTCCTCTGCTAAATTTTAATTTTCTCATTCAGTCTTCCTTAATTGCACTTGTGAATGAGAAAGGAAGAGGAAGGGAATAAGGGAGAAGAGAGGGAAAAAGAAAGAGGGGAAGAAATAATAACTTCTTAACTGGAAGGTCAGCTTCTCTTTTCTTATTATCTTTAGCAAAGATTGTTTCATGTTTACTGGTATTGTTATGGGCACAGTCATTAGGCACTTTCCATAGTCATTGATGAGTAGCAGTAGGTCTTTGGGTCCTGCAGTGAAGAACTCTATTACTGCCATCTTCTTCAGATGACTGTCCCATTTGGCAAATATTCTACCTAACTGCTATTGAGCTTCCATCTGTCACAGCTCAATCCAACATCTAGGACAGGCAATTTAAAAGGGCAATTGCTCTACTGTCTAGTGGACTTAAAAAATAAAGAGAAAGAAAACACTGTGGGTGTTTACATTAAATAAAAACAGAAGCTCATTTATCGAGTACTCCCTACAGGCAAAGTATTCTACATATGCTTCACTTTTAATTAATGCAAAAATCCTATAATAGAACCATTAATTACTAAGGGAAACCTTCCTCATAAATTAATACATTTCAAAATAGAATTCAAATCTGAAGCTGTATATTTAAAAGCAACTCTTCATCTTGGCTATAATTTTTCAAACACTTAATGTTATTTTTAGGACATACTAAAAATTTTCATTTAAAAATATCAATTCCATTTTCTATTTGTTTTCCTGAATCCATGCCTTTAGGCTAAGGCCACTCTTGAGTACTTTTTATTTGAGTCCATTTTATTCATTTCTTTTTTTTTTTTTTTTTTTTTTTTTTTTTTTTTTTTTTTTTTTTTTTTT
>NW_016107344.1:413673-511926 GCF_001604975.1 Cebus imitator
CCCCCCCAGGTCCCCACCCCCCACCGTCCCTCCCCTATTTCCCCCCAACTGACCCCAGTGTGTAGTGCTTAAATAGTTGGTTTTATTTTTAAAAAATACGGAATGCCTGTAGCTGGTTTTTTCCCCCTTTGTTGAGTTCTATTTTTTTTTTAACCATTATTATCATTTTTTTTTTTTTAATCTTGAGGCAAGAGTCTTGCTCTGGCACCCAGGCTGGAGTGCAGTGGCACAATCTCAACTCACTCCAATCTCCGCCTCCCAGGTTCAAGCAATTCTCCTGCCTCAGTCTCCCAAGTAGCTGGGATTATAGGCACATGCCACCGTGCCCAGCTAAGTTTTGTATTTTTAGTAGAGACTGGGTTATACCATGTTGGCCAGGCTGGTCTCAAACTCCTGACCTCAAGTAATCCACCCGCATTGGCCTTCCAAAGTGTTGGGATTACAGGCGTGAGCCACCATGCCTGAGCTTTTTAAACCACTATTCTTATCCCATATAGCAAGATATACAAAATTACTTCACGCAGTTCTAACGTCCTCTGGGTAGAACCCCATTCTACTCTTCAGACATTTCCTCTCATCATTATAAACAAGCACCTTACAAACCTACATGGATATATTAGCAATTGTCACATGCTGTTATGCCTCATTCTGTTTTTAACTCATGGTATTCCCCTCTTTATCTCTTCTTCACCTTTGCTCTCCCAAAATGCCCTTTTCATCTACCTGATGAATTACTACTTGTCTTTCGAAATTTACTAGAAATATTTCCTCATCCTTGTGTCCTCTTCTCATACCCTGAAATCTGATATTGTTATTCTTTGCTATGTTCCTTATTATCACAAGTATATTCTTATGAAAGAACTCATCATATCCCCTTCCATGTTTTCATGTCTCTCTCCCATTAGACTAGAATACTTGAGAACAAGTATTACTGTATTACAGTTAGTGTTGCAATCCCATAGCCATATTACCCAAAAGGCTTTCAGTAATAATGCTGTAAATAAAGAGAATAATTCATTTCTTACATTTAAACACCACACTGGAAAGCCTTGTACTGTGCTTACTCATAAATTAGAAAAAAAGTCTTATTAACAAGTTTCATTTTCTTACCTAAAGTAAGAAAATTCTGGGAGAAATAAAATGAAAGTTTTACATTTTAAGTTATAATTTTTTAATGTCTTAATGGGAATGTTTTCTAAAATACATAGCTCTTCTATTCTAAAATTGTAAACTGATATTTAGCACAACATTAATAATTTTTTACATGAACACCTATGATTGTCAAAGCACTTTTAGAAACTTAAATTTAAATGGCCATAAAACTTGAAAACTTGTGTTTATGATATTTTTTAAAAAGCTATTTTTCCTGCTGTTGTATTTGCTCCCTGAAAGTCCAAAGTGAACCGTCTCGTTATTGTTATATAAATTATTTCATCGGTGAAGTGTTTGCAAATGAAATGCAGAGCATTAAGTGACACAAAATGCAGGATTTGTAGAACATAACTAGTAAAACATAAAACTTGTAAAACGGGTTTTGTAGGGAATATTGAGTTCATATTCCATTTTACCCAAAGCTCTATTTAGCAAGATTTTCTTTTATTACCTTGCAATTCACCAAGCATGAGTAATTTCCCCATCAATTCTTTTATCCAGTGGTAACATAAACACTCACACTTTTGGAAATAAAGGAGTTTCAGGATTACCGTTGCTCTGTTCAAGCAGCTATCTTTAAGGTTGTGTCAGCATTTCCATTACCTACCTAGTTTCCTGAAGTTTATAACTTGCAGTAAAAACTAACCCTTGGGTTGAATCTTTACTTACAGAGGTATTTTTCAGTTCAACTTATGGAGATATAGCTGCAAGACACCCCATTTCTGTTAATAGAAGCCAGGTCATGAATCCCTTCCTGGCACATTGAACATATTTATCCTGTAACTTTTCTACTGGGAGAAAATTATTTTTATCAAAATGGGAGAAGTATTTTGGTTTGATTTCAGTAAAGTTATAAAGTGCAGTACCTATCTCCTGAAGGTATGAATTTTCAATAGCTTTTCTATTCTTATGGCAAACTCACCTATTTTTTTTCCCAAAAGTGACCTTGGGAAAGTATAAGCTAGTTGGTTCTACTCAGATAAAATTAAAACTAAGCCCATATATTTTTTCCCCATATATTTTTTCCCCAAAATTGATTTTCTTTCTTGAGCATGCTAGTAAAAGATGGAAACAATTTAAAATATGTTTTACAAAAGAAAGTAAAATAATGAAATTGATTATTAGTACACTATAGTTCTACTTACAGAATGCACGTGAGTTCTATTTCCATCCCATAGTTATTTGTTTGGGATGCAAATGAAAGTAATGTATATATGCCGTAGGTAGCATTTTTTATTTTTTAATATATGAATGTAATAACTAACAAAATTCTGATGTTTAAAATGTAAAAACATATATTATAAAACAAGTTACTGTAGAAATTAGAAAATTTTGTGTTATTTAAAGTAAGCAAAATTACCCAAAGTTGAAAATTTTAACATATAATTTAGTTCCTCTACATTTAAATGCACACACTTAGGTGTCATTATTCAGTACATAAACCTCCCAAATTCAATAAAAATCAGATAGCACATGTTCTGAAAAAATAAAAGCGAAGTGTTAAATCAATTAAATCAATGATCCTTGAGCCACAGATAGGCTATAGGTGTAAACTGTAATGGACCAAAGCTCCATCATTTCCAACATCTACCATAATATTAATAAAATACAGTATGTTACAATTCATATTAAAAATATTAACATGATAAAAACAGAATGTATAAATTGAAACATGTTTAAATAATACTTAACAAAAATACATATGCATGTTAACATTAATTTCAATGTTAGATTCAAACTACATTTTCTTTGTTTAATTAACATGGCTAAAAAAATTAAATGGTCACTATTTAGTTATATTTTTAGTTCTTTCTTTTTATCAAAGAATCTACCAGTTGGTGCTTGATCTAGTTTGAATGTGTTCCTGCCCAAATCTCACATTGAAATTGAATCCAAAATGTTGGAGGTAGGTCCGAGATAGGAGGTGATGACATCATTAGGGTGGATTTCTCATGAATGGTTTAGCACAGTCTTCCTTGGTACTGTCCTCAGGATAGTAAGTGAGTTCTCCTGAGATTTGGTCATTTAATAGTGTGTAGCACCTCCTCCCTTTGGTCTCTTGCCCCGATCTGGCCATTTGACCTGCAAGCTTTGGCTTCACCTTCTGCCTTGATTGTAAGCTTCTAGAGGCCTCCCCAGAAACATATGCTGCTATGCTTCCTGTAACATCTTGCAGAACCATGAAGCAATTAAATCTCTTTTTAAATAAATTCCCCAGTCTCAGGTATTTATAGCAATAAAATAGCAGCCTAATACAATGCTTTACAATTTAGACATTTCTTTTTTTTTTTTAAAAAATTATATTTTACTTTAAGTTCTGCGGTAAATGTGCAGAACATGCAGGTTTTTTACATAGGTGTCGTGTGCCATGGTGGTTTGCTGCACCTATAGACCCATCATCTAGGTTCCCTCTCCTCACCCCCACACCCCAACAGACTCCAGTGTGTGTTGTTCCACTCCCTGTGAACTAATTTACACTCCTGCCAACAGTATAAAAGCATTTCTATTTCTCCACAGCCTTGCCGGCATCTATTGTTTCTTAACTTTTTAATAATCAACATTCTGACTGGTGTGAGATGGTATCTCATTGTGGTTTTGGTTTGCATTTCTCTAATAATCCGTAATGTGGAGCTTTTTTTCATGTTTCCTGGCCACATAAATGTATTCTTTTGAGTAGTGTCTGTTCATATCTTTCACCCACTTTTTGATAAGAGTTGTTTGTTTTTTTCTTGTAAATTTGTTTAAGTTCCTTGCAGATTTTGAATATTAGACTTTTGTCATATGGGTAGATTGCAAAAATTTTCACCCATTCTGTAGGTCACCTGTTCACTCTGATGATAGTTTCTTTTGCTGTGAAGAAGCTCTTCAGTTTAATTAGATCACATTTGTCAATTTTGGCTTTCATTGCAATTGCTTTCAAAGTTTTTGTCATGAAGTCGGCCCATGCCTATGTCCTTAATGGTATTGCCTAGGTTTTCTTCTAGGGTTTTTATGGTTTGGGGTTTTACATTTAGGTCTTTAATACATCTTGACTTAATTTTTGTATAAGGTGTAAGGAAGGTGTCCAGTTTCAGTTTTCAGCATATGGCTAGCCAGTTTTCTCAGCATCATTTATTGCACAGGAAATCCTTTCCCCATTGCTTGTTTTTGTCAGGTTTGTCAAAGATCAGATGGTTGTATATATGTGGTGTTATTTCTGAGGTGTCTATTCTGTTCTGTTGGTCTATGTGTCTGTTTTGGTACCAGTACTATGCTGTTTTGTTTACTGTAGCCTTGTAGTATAGCTTGAAATCAGGTAGCATGATGCTTCCCACTTTGTTCTTTTTGCTTAGGATTGTCTTGGCTATACAGACTCTTCTTGGGTTTTATACAAAATTTAAGGTATTTTTTTTTCTATTTCTGTGAATAATGTCAATGGTACTTTGATGGGAATAGCACTGAATCTATAACATAGTTTGGGCAGAATGGCCATTTTCACAATATTGATTCCTTCTATCCATGAGGATGGAATGTTTTTCCATTTGTTTGTGTCTTCTCTTACTGGCTTGAGCAGTGGTTTGTAGTTCTCCTTGAAGAGGTCCTTCACACACCTTGTTAGCTGTATTCCTAGGTGCTTTGTTCTCTTTTTAGCAATTGCAAATGGGAGTTCATTAATGATTTTGCTCTCTACTTCTCTCTTGTTGGTGCATAACAATGCTTGTGACTTTTGCACATTGATTTGGTATCCTGAGACTTTACTGAAGTTGCTTATCAGCTTAAGGAGTTTTGGGGCTTAGGTGATCTCAGCAATTGCAAAAGAGCTGAAATCATAACAAACAACACTCTCTCTGACCACAGTGTGATAAATTAGAACTCAGGATTAAGTAATTAATTTAAAACCATACAATTACATGGAAAATGAGAAACCTGCTCCTGAATGACTCCTGGGTTAATAATGAAATTAAGGCAGAAATCAAGAAATTCTTTGAAACCAATGAGGACAGAGAGAAAATATACCAGAATCTCTGTGACACAGCTAAAGCAGTGTTAAGAGGGAAATTTATAGCACTAAATGCCCACATCACAAAGCTAGAAAGATCTCAGATCAACACCCTAACATCACAATTAAAAGAGCTAGAGAAGCAAGAGAAAACTAATCCAAAAGCTAGCATAAGAAATAAACAAGATCAGAGCAGAACTGAAGGAGATAGAGACATGAAAAGCCCTCCAAAAAATCAATGAATCCAAGAGCTGCTTTTTGAAAAAAAAAAAAAAATTAGCAAAATAGATAGACTACATGCTAGCCTAATAATGAAGAAAGAAGACTCAAACACAATAAAAAATGATAAAGGGGATATCACCACTGACCCCACAGAAATAGACTATTATCAGAGAATATATAAACACCTCTATGCAAATAAACTAGAAAATCTAGAAGAAATGGATTAATTATTGGACATATACACCTGTCAAAACTAAACCAGGAAGAGGTTGAGTCTTTGAATAGACCAATAACAAGTTCTGAAATTAAGACGGTAATTAATAGCCTACCAGCCATAAAAAGCCCAGGACCAGACAGATTGACATTCAACTTCTACCAGAGGTAAAAAGAGGAGCTGGTAACATTCCTTCTGAAACTATTCCAAACAACTCAAAAGGAACTCCCTAACTCATTTTATGAGGTCAGCATCATCCTGATACTGAAACTTGACAAAGACACAACAAACAAAGAAAACTTCAGGCCAGTATCCCTGATGAACATCAACGTGAACATCCTCAATAAAATACTGGCAAACCAAATCCAGCAGCACATCAGAAAAAAAACCTATCCACCATGATCAAAGCAGCTTCATCCCTGGGATGCAAGGCTGGTTCAACATATGCAAATCAATAAACATAATTTAAGTATTTTAAGTGCAAAGTATATTTAAGAGTTTTGCTTTGAAATGGTATTAATGGTAGAAATACCATTTGACCCAGCAATCTCATTTCTGGGTATATACCCAAGCGATTATAAATTGTTCTATTATAAAGACACATGCACATGTATGTTCATTTTGGCACTGTTTACAATAGCAAAGACTTGCAACCAAACCAAATGCCCATCAATGATAGACTGGCTAAAGAAAATGTGGCAAATATACACCGTGGAATACTATGCAGCCATAAAAAGATGAGTTCATGTCCTTTTCAGGGACATAGATGAAGCTGGAAACCATTGTTCTTAGCAAACTAACACAAGAACAGAAAACCAAACACCACAGTTTCTCACTCATAATTGGGTGTTGAACAAGGAGAACACATGGACACATGGAGGGGAACATCACACACTGGGGTCTGTTGGGGGTGGGAGCTAGGGGAGGGATACCATGGGGTCCGGAGATTGGGGAGGGATAACATTAGGAGAAATACCTAATGTAGTCACCTACATTAGGGGCTGGAGGCAGAAAACCACCATGGCATGTGTACACCTATGTAACAATCCTGCAAGATCTACACATGTACTCCAGAATAGAAAGTATAATAATAATAAAAAAAACAAGTTAGAGATGAAAAAAGAAAAAAAAGAAATGGTATTAACTATTTTAATTTAGATATGTATACTACATATGTATGTAATTTAAAGACACTAATAAAGCGTAATAAAAATTATTTAAATTTGGTTTTGATTCACTCATTTATCAGTATATGAGAAAAGACATAACAAAAACATAAGTTCACTTAGATTAAGATATATTTTTTAAAATTTGAAATAAACAGAGTTTACTCAGAAGTAAATTCATTTCTGTAACACATATTTCCTAAGCCAATTAAAAATTTCATAATCCTAGAAAAAAGTAAATAATGACTTGTAAATTAATGCATAGCACATACCTGTATACCCAACAAGTTTGCTTATGTTAGGGAAAAAAAGACATAATACTATCAGAAGAATATATATTGAGACATAAAAAATAAAGAGCAAAGCATTGCAAATTGTTTTGCAAATTTCAAATTAGTGCTTATTCCACCTTCTCACAATATTTTTGTTTGATTGATTGGTTTTAGGAAAGTTCATATTGTAAATAATAGCTTCAAAAGTTATATGATAGATAAGAGATACTTTGATTATCCAAGGTAACTAAAAGCCAGAGAAGACTAGCATGTGTATTTCAGTCACATCTTTCCAGATTTTCAAACTAAATAAGGACCAGATTTTAGAGCTACTAACTTAGAATAGGCAGATTACATTAAAGGATAGGAAACAATTTCAAAAGTATTATTTACTTTTGCTTCCTCAAAGGTAAACATTATGCTGAATAACTCTCAGGGTGAGTTTAGCTATCAGATATGTCCACTTATTTTAAATTTTCTTCAACATGGTTTGGCACAATTTGTTTAATGTCTTTAGGGCTCTAAACATTTTGTTTTAATATGTTCAAGGTAACTTTTAATATTAGCATTGGAGTGGCTTGTAAAGTGTTCAAATTGGATAGACTGACATTACTCAAAATTCCCTTCTCTGTATGTTTTTACGTGGTGTTTGGTTACGTGGATAAGTTTTTTGGTAGTAGTTTAGTGGTTCTTTCATGGTGATTTCTGAGATTTTGGTGCACACATCATCGGAGCACTGCACACTATACCCAATGTTTTATTCCTCACTCACCTCCTACCCTTTCCCCCAGCCCCCAAAGTCCATTGTGTCATTCTAGGCTGTTGTGTCTCAATACTTAGCTCCCACTAATGAGTGAAAACATACAAGAATGGCCATAAGCAAACCATCAACAGCATACAGAGAAGGGAATTCTGAGTAATGATGTCAGCCTATCCAATATGACACATTACAAGCCACTCCGATGATCATATTAAAAGTTATCTTGAACTTATTAAAGCAAAATTCAGAGATGCCACAGAAATTATTTGTATGAGGTTTGAAGTGAAAGTGAAGCATCAGCCATGATGTTTGCACACTTGAGAGGTCAGTACGTGGTCACCAAGTGCTGTTGCAGAACATAGTTGTTGTGGCACATCTTCAGGCTCACCTCCATGTCACAGATGAGTCTGCAACTGCTCCACTACATTTTTGGAAACTCCTTCAGCTTCTGTGATTTTGTGGTCATGACATGTGTTTAGCTCTGTGATTAAGTGTTCCTGTTTCTCCATCAAAGAGCACTACCACTTACCATCATCGAAGTTTAGTCAGAGTGACATTGACATGGGCACAAATCCAACCTTGAGAGATTATGTTCCCTCCACCCCTTTATATTGTTTTTTCTACCCAACTGCCTGCTCTGCAGACTTTAAGAGACTCTGCAGACAATAGTAAATAAGTATGTTTGTGCTCCTGATTACAAGATACTATTCAAGAGACTTTCAGTAAAAGCCTTTTATAATGCTCTTGGGTTGAATTAAATGAAAAAACTTATTCTTGAAATTGTGAGTTTTCAAGATTTCACATACTAATAAATTAGTTTAGCAATGTAGTAGGGTATACAATTTTTTAATGAAGGTATAATTAACAAATAAAAATAATATATAAAAAACATGGTATTTGTATATATGTATACATTGTAAAATAGTTAAATCAAGCCAATTAGCATGTCTATCACCTCACATACTTACCAGTTATTGAGATGAAAACATTTAAAGCTAGAACTCTCTTAATAACTTTCAAGTATAAATTACATTAACTATAGTCACTATGATATATAGTAAATCTCCTGAATTATTCCTCTTTTCTAACTGTAACTTTATACCCTTTGACCAACATTTCCCCATTCCCCTTACCTCTAGCTCCTGGCAAGCCATCAATCTATGCTATTTCTATGAGCTGAACTCTTTTAGATTCTACTTACAAGTGATTACGCAATATTTGCCTTTCCGTGACTGGCTTATCTCCCTTTGCATAATGTCCTCCAGCTTCATCTGTGTTTTCCCAAATGACAGGGTTTTCTTCTTTTTAAAGGCTGAATAGTATTTCTGTGTATGTGTGTATAATTTTTTTTCATTCATTCGGTTATAAATGGGCACTTTGGCTGATTCTGTACCTTGGCTATTTAGAATAGTGCTGCAGTGAATATAAGATTGCTGAAATCTCTTAAAAATAATGATTTTTAATATCTTTCAGCATATGTTTAATAGTAGGATTGCTGCATCATATGATAGTTCTATTTTTAATTTTTTGAGTAACTCTCATACTGTTTTCCTTAGTGGCTCTCACCATCAGTGTGCAATGGTTCCTGTTTCTCCATCGCAGAATATAAGATTGATACAAAAAATCAATTCTACTTTTATACATTAACAGTGAACTCTGCAAAATAAAATTTTAAAATATTCCACTAATAATAACAAAAATTATACATTATCTAAGAATAAATTTAAGAAAAAAAATGCAACTTATTGCCTGAAATCTATGAAACATCATTGAAAGAGAAAAGAAAACCTGAAAAAAATAGAAAGATACCCATTAAAAATTGAGTGTTTAAAATATAACCAAATTTGCCATTGATATCACTACCTTTGCCTCCACACCCACCTGTATTGTTCACTGTAGATTTTTTTCATAAATAGAATTCTCTATAGACTAATGTCTGTCTCAGTCTTCCCCTTCCTGCCTTTTCTGTTCTTTTCTTTTTACACTTTGTTATTCAAGGGAACATTAAATTATTTTTCTCAAATAAGTTCTGAATTAATTTAGAATACTATAGGACAAAACACGTGGAGATCTGTGTTATCTGATACATATTAAAAAAGATAACATTTGTAGGCAAGCAGAATCAAAATACTGATATTCAATATTTAAAAGCTCAATTTACACCAGCAGCCCTGGAAAGTTTAAGCTCTAGTAGGCTCATGACACAATCAAAGATAATCAAAGAAATAAGCCTTTTCAAGAACGTCAGTATCTGAGACAAAGGGGAGAGGAAGAGTAAAGGGCATAGCAAGCATTTCCTTCCTTTCTTTTTCTAAAAAAAAATTCTCATGTTTATTTCAGCATTATTCATAATAGCCAATGGAAAAAACAACCTACGTCCATCTCCAAATTTTTATTTTTTTATTGTACTTTAGGTTCTGGGGTACATGTGCAGATCATGCAGGATTGTTGCATAGGTACATACATGGCAATGCAGTTTGCTGCCTCGATCCCCCCATCACCTATATCTGGCATTTCTCCCCATGTTAACCCTCCCCAACCTCCCTACCCCCCACGGTCCCTCCTCTAGCCCACCTCAACAGACCCCACTGTGTGATGCTCCCCTCCCTGTGTCCATGTGTTCTCATTGTTAAATACCTGCCTGTGAGTGAGAACATGTGGTGTTTGATTTTCTGTTCTTGTGTCAGTTTGCTGAGAATGATGGTTTCCAGATTCATGCATGTTCCTACAAAGGACACCAACTCATCATTTTTTATGGCTGCATAGTATTCCATGGTGTATATGTGCCACATTTTCCTTGTCCACTCTATTTTCAATGGGCATTTGGGTTGTTTCCAGGTCTTTGCTATTGTAAACAGTGCTGCAATGAACATTTGTGTGCACGTGTCCTTATAGGAGAACGATTTATAATCCTTTGGATATATACCCAGTAATGGGATTGCTGGGTCAAATGGAATTTCTATTTCTAGGTCCTTGAGGAATTGCCACACTGTCTTCCACAATGGATGAACTAATTTACACTCCCACCAACAGTGTAAAAGTATTCGTATTGCTCCACATCTTCTCCAGAATCTGTTGTCTCCAGATTTTTTAATGATCACCATTATAACTGGTGTAAGATGGTATCTCAATGTGGTTTTGATTTGCATTTCTCTAATGACCAGTGATGATGAACATTTTTTCTTATGTTTGTTGGCCTTGTATATGTCTTCTTTTGAAAAATGTCTGTTCATGTCCTTTGTCCACTTTTGAATGGATTTTTTTCTTGTAAATCTGTTTTTTTTTTTTTTCTATCTTAAACTCATTATGCTTACTTCCCTGTGACAGAGTATGTCAGGAAGTAGAGAGACAGTCTGGAAGCTTCACACTGATAGTTCTTCCTCTGCATTGAAGAACATAATAGGATAAAAAAAAAAAAAGCAACCCACTCTTCTTTTAATAAAATTCTTACATTATAAAAGCTTTCAATTACTTGTCTCCTTTTTCCCACAATTACAGGAATTGAACTAAAATTCAAAATTGTCACTAAAGTTTCTATTTGTTTAGTCTTTAAAAGGAAACAGCAAAATATAATACCAACAGTCTTAAATAATATGCTGCTTCATAGTCAACTTACTAATGTATACTTTCTTTTTTCTCCCAAACTTCATCATGCATCCCACTCTCAGATGATTAACACACAACACAGAAACTTTTCACATATGAGGACATATAAATAATCAGATGCAATCATCTCATCTCTGTACCACATCATCACAATGAATTCCATTTTGCCAGTTTTAGTGATTTGTTCATTGTCTTCATTTCATTTAATTTTTTGGAAGCATTTTGTATGGTTGATTCCCTTTCCTCTTTAAAGGGATATTTCACTTCAAATACAGGGACACTATATATTCCTGATTTTTCCTCTATCTCAACTGGGTACTCCTTCTTGATCTTCGCCACAGGTTCTCCTTTTTTGCTTACTTATAAATATTCTCACAATTTTGAACTCTGATCTTAGACTTCTGTGAATATTCCTTCACATCCTAGATTATTTTATTTTTGTTCATTTTTTAAATATCCCATAATTGCTAAAGATTTTACACTTTAATATTTTAATCTGTTCTCCTCAAGTGCCAGAATTACATTCACAAATAGATGTCTACTCAACATCTAAATGGATGTCTAAATAGTGTATACCAAATATAGCATGTATAAAGCAAAATTCTTAATTCCAAATCTCATCCCAAATCTATTTTTAACGCAGATTTCCTCATTTCAGTAGAAGGCAACAAGATTCATTTGAAGTCAGCTTGGATTTCCCTTATTTTTTATTCTTCACATTCAAACAATCAGAAAATCTTACATTTTGTACATTTATTATGAAATCAGAATTGTTCTCATAGAAGAACTCCTGCTTTAAACTGTAGTAACTTTTCATCAGACATAGACATGGTATTAGTTTCTATCACTGCATAACAAATTACTGTGAACTTAGTGGCTTAACACGGCAACCATTTATTATTTCACAGTTGTATCCTAGGACCCCAGACATAGTTTAGCGACTCTCTTATCACTAAACTGATAGTGACGGGCTCTATCTACTTATTAGCCAGGGCTGTGGTCTCAACTGAGGCTCAGGGGTCCTTTCAAACTCACATAATTGTGAGTAGAATTCATTTTCTTTTAGCTGTAAAACTCATAGTGCCTAATGTCTTCAATGCCACCAAGAAAGATTCTTGGCTGCTTCAAGTTTCCTCCCTCTAAACCCTGTTATAAAAAGGCTTAACTGATTAGGTCAGATCCATGAAAGATTATCTTCCTCTTGAGGCTCACAGTTGAACTCATTAGGGGCTTTAATTTTATCTGCAAAAAAAAAAAAAAAAATCCCTTTAAGTTCTCCATATAATGTAACATAATCATGGGAGTCACATCTACCGTATTTACATGTCCTACTCACACACAAGGTAAGAGGGCTATGTAGAGTAAGTACACAAGCAGATAGCAATCTTGGATCATCGTAAAATTCTTCCTAACATAGATGTAGAGACCTTACCATGGTTGTTTAAAAAGTTCTTCAAACCTATCACTATTCTCTCAGCTTCCTTTTATCTGTTACTGTTACTGCTACTCCAATAGGTCAAGTACAATTCAGCCTCAATGCCTCTGGAAATTATTTTCTCTGCTAAAATGTTCTTTCCACAATATTCACATACTTAATTTCCCTTTTATTATTGTTATCTCATGTATCATATTGCAAAAGGTCTTTGCTAATCACCTATTAATAATTATTTTAAAAAATACTTTAAATCTTATTATTCCTTCTATCCTTTTATTCTGTTTTGCATGTATCATTGCCTGGAATTATATCATATTGCATTATATTATTAATTAGCTAATATATTTTCTGTCACTGCCTTTTCAGGTTAATCTCTATTGGAGAAAGAGACTATTCTATTATATTGTGGACCATTTTATCCTTAAACATAATAAGTGCTCATAAATGTATGCAAGACAAAGAAAAAATGGAAAGAAGAGAGTAATAAAATAAAGGAATACTTTGGGAGGCCGAGGTGGGCGGATCATGAGGTCAAGAGATCGAGACCATCCTGGCGAACATGGTGAAATCTGTCTCTACTAAAAATACAAAAAAATTAGCTGGGTGTGGTGGTGCATGCCTGTAGTCTCAGCTACTTGGGAGACTGAGGCAGGAGAATTGCTTGAACCCAAGGAGGCAGAGGTTGCAGTGAACCGAGATCACTCCACTGCACTCCAGCCTGGCACTTGGTGATGGAGTGAGACTCTGTCTCAAAAATAAAAAAAAAAAAAAAAAAAAAAGAAAGGAATAATTATTTTAAAAAGAATATTTAATCACATAATTTCATATTTACATACCTTTAATGGCTTTCCATTACTTACAGAATAAAATACAAAAAACCTTAAAGTACTAAAATAAAAAAATACATAATCTTGTTCCTGCCTAACTCCCAAGATTTCTGTTCCACAATTCTTTGACCCATACTCTGAATCAGAGCAGCACTGAACCTCTCAATACAAAAATCAAGTTTTGTTGTATAATATTGCTCTTTCTTTGCTAATGCATTTACCTTTTCCAGTTGATGTGCAGTAATCATTTCTCAGGTTTGTGACTGAGATAGGCTTTCCTTACATTTGCTTGTGTAATAAAGCCAACCTAGTTTGATAATTGAGTTAGACGCTTTTATTATTTTCTAATATGTATGTATCTATTTTTACCACAAAGGTGTTCAAAATTAGAAATTGAGTTTTATTCCTTGATCTTTTTGTAAATTGATTTGTTCCAATTTTTAAAATAAGACATAATTTAATATCAGTTATAATCTCAATTTTAGAAACACTTCTGCAAGTTTGGATAAACATTTATAAAATGTAGTAATTAATTATAGTGGTAATTACATTATCTTATTAATTGAGATAAATAATACATTCATAACATAAAGAAATTCACTATGCCCTTTTGTTGTCAATTCCCCCCCAAAACCAGCCCCTAGTAACAACTGATCAGTTTTTCATTTCTCTAATTTAACTCTTCCAATAACATAGTATACATCAAATTTTAAAATATGTATCCTTTGAGTCTGGTTCCATTTAACTTTTCATAATGCATTTGTAATTAATCCTTGTTGTGGCATGTGCTAAAAGTTTGTTGCTTTTTATCGTTGAGTAGTAGTTCACTGTAAGATGTACCCTAATGTGTGCATCCTTTCCTCTGTTGAGGGTATTTTTAAAAATTATCTAAATTATTTTAAAAAATACAAATAAAATCTTAATAGGCATTCAAGTACTGGGTTTTGTGAGAAAATATCTTTTATTTTATTTTTTTCAATTGACAGCATCTCATTAGGTATCTCAGGCTGGAGTTCAGTGGCATGATCAGGCCTCACTGCAACCATAAATTCCTGGGCTCAACGGAGCCTCCTGCCTCAGCTTACTGAGTTGCTGGGACTACAGGAGCACAAAACCATGCCTAATTAATTATTTTTTAAAATATTTGTAGAGCCAGTGTCTCTTTCTGTTTCCTAGGCTGGTCTCAAATTGCTGGCCTCAAGCAATCCTCCTGCCTCAGCTTCCCAAAGTGCTGGGACTGCAGGCATGACCACACCTGGCCTGAGCATACTTTTCCAATTTGCTTGGGAAATACCTGGGAGTTGGTTTGCTAGGTCATATGGTAAGTTTTTGTTTTAACTTCATAATAAACTGAAAAATACCTTTTCAAATTGGCTATGCCATTTTGCATTACTATCAACAATATACGATATTCCTGTACTGTGCCATTGCCAGCATTTGCTATTCTCAGGATTCTCAGTCATTCTATCTGTGTATAGATAGGTAGATAGATAGATAGATGATAGATAGATAGATAGATAGATAGATAAATAGATAGATATGGAATCACAGGTATATCATTGTTAGTTTAATTTTATTAAAAATTAATAATGGTTAATATTAATACTGCTACCTTGAGATTAGTGGTATTATTAATTTGAGAGGTCAAGGCAAATCACTTTGGGAAGCCAAGGCAAGCATGTTGCTTTGGGCCCAGAAGTTTGAGACCATTTTAGGCAACATGGCAAAACCCTGTGTCCACAGAAAATAAACAAAATTAGCCAGGCATACTAGTACATGCCTGTAATCTCAGCTACTTGAGAGGCTGAGGTGGGAAAACCCCTTGAACCTGTGAGGTCAAGGGTGCAGTGAGTCATGATTGCACCACTGCACTCCAGCCTGGGTGACACAGCAAGTCTCTGTCTCAAAAATATTAATAATGATAAGCATATTTCTGTATGCATATTTTCCATCCATACATCCTACGTGGAATGAACATTACAATATCTTGCCAATTATTAAAAATTGTGTTGTTAATTTTACTATTATGTATTAGAGTTCCTTATTTTTAAAGCTAGTCCTTCATAAGAAATATAATTTAAAAATGTTTTCTCTCAGTCCTGGATAGTATTTTTGTCCTTTTAACAGTACTTTTAAGAGAACAGATCTTAATTTTGATAAAGTCTGCTACAGTAAAAAAAAAAAAAAGAAAAGCTGGTGTGTAATAAGGAAGATAAGAAATCTTGGCTTGCCCCAGAGTTATAAAGACTTTCTGATATGTTTTTGGCCTTAAGTTCAAAATTTAATTTTAGAATACTCTATGAAATTAGAATTGAAGTTTTTTTTTTAAAATATATGCATAACCATTTGTTTGAGCACCATCTGTTAAAAAGGCTGTCTGTTCTCCCTTGAATGACCTTTCTCATTTTCCATATAGGTTGACCATATATGCATGGCTTTATTTCTGAACTCTCTTCTCTTCCACTAATCTATGTGTCTTCTCTTTATCCAAAACCATGCTGTCTTGACTAACACAATCTTCTTAGTCCCTGGAAAACATGAAGTTTGAGTCTCCTAGCTTTGTTCTACTTGTTCTTCCTTGTGTTCCTTATTCTGTTTTCTTTTCATATAATTTTGAATCAGCTTGTTGATTTATAGAAAAAAATTCTGCTGGGATTTTGATTTGAATTGTGTTAAGTCTATAAGTTAAATTTTAGGGAATGGGAATCTTAACAATATGAAATATTATAATTCTATATATCACTCTTTGTTTAGGTCTTCTGTGATTTCTGTCATCAGTGTTTTGCAGTTTTCAGTGTACAGATAGATACATGTTTCCTATAAGTTTATAGGTTTTATACTTAAATATTTTAGTTTTGATGCTATTAGTATAGTACTATGTTAAAATTCAATTTTTCATTTTTTACTATTATATTAAAATATGATTTAAAAAAAATACTGGCCTTGTGACTTGCCACTTTGCTAAATTAATTTCTCAGTTCCATACAATTTTTGTAGCTTCTTTTTGTATTTTTATGTAGACATTTATGAAGCCTGGAAAAAGAGGCCACTTTATTTTTTTCTTTCCTGTGTATATACTTTTATTTCTGTTTCTTACCATATTACCCTGGCTTTATCTCCAGTAAGATGTAAAATATGAGTGGTGAGAATAAACACCTAATCTTTGAAAGGATTAATACCCCACCAAAGTGCTATGAAAATTACTTAAAAGTAAGAATATCTGAACAATCAGCAGCCACATGAAAAAAAAAAAAGATAGATTATGCAAATTTAAACAGAACGTCTCAAAAATCCAGCTGCCATTGACCCTCCTCTCAGAGTTTCAGATTTGGAAAAAATGAACACTTAGCATGGGGAAGTACAAATTTAACTGTCTGTTGCATAAAAAAAAAGTGACTTTTCATATTTCCCCAGTGAAACCCTAAACTCTCCCACTCATTTTGCAATGCTTAGAATATCACAAGCCCATTATTTCTGCTTTTTTTTTTTAGCAGTTTACACATCACTAAGTGTTTCTGCTTGTAAGCCAGTGCACACATGAGTAAACCTCATGGTTTAACATAAGCAAGTAAATAAATGTGATGCATCACATACACAGAATTAAAGCCTATAGTATATAATTGTCTCAATAGATGTAGAAAAAGCTTTTGACAAAATCCAGTATCCTTTTATGGTAAAAACTCTGAACAAACTAGGCATGGAAGAAACATGCTTCAAAAAAAAATTCATAACAAGCTCACAGCCAACATCATACTGAACGGGGAAAAGTTGAAAACATTCCCATGAGAACTGACAGTAGACACAGATGCGCACCTTCAGCAGTTCTATTCAGCATAGTACTGGAAGTCCTCATAGCTGAGACAGTTAGGCAAGAAAAGTAATAAAGGGGATCCAATTTGGAAATGATGTCAAACTATCTCTGTTTCCCAATGATAAGATGATATACCTAGAAAATTCCAAAGATGCCTCTGAAAGCCTTCTAGATTTGATAAATGAATTCAGTGAAGTCTTAAATTATATAATGAATGTGCAAAAATCAGTAGCACTGCTATATACCAACAATGACCAAGCTGAGAAAAAAGTCAAGAACTCAATCCCTTTACAATAGCTGCAAAAATATAAAATACCCAGAAACATACTTAACAAAGAAGCTGAAAGACCTCTATAAGAGCCATAAAACAGTGCTGAATGAAATCATAGATGACACAAACAAACAGAAATGCATCCCATGCTCATAGATTGAAATACAAATATCTTAAAAAATGACCATACCGCCCAAAGCAATCTACAATGAATCAATACAATTCTTATAAAAATACTAATATAATTTTTTATAAAATTATGAAAACCAATTCTAAAATTCACATAGAACCAAAAAAAAGCCTGGATAGTTAAAGTAATCCCAAGCAAAGGTAACAAACCTGAAGGCATCACATTACTGGACCTCACATTATACAACAAGACTATAGTTACCGAAACGGCCTGGTATCGGTGTAAAAGTAGATACATAGACCAATGTAACAGAAAACAGAACCCAGAAATAAAGCCAAATACAACCAACTGATATTTGACAAAGCATGAAAAACCATAAATTGGGGAAAGGACACCCTATTCAATAAGTGGTGTTGGGAAAACTAGCAAGCCACATATAGAAGAATGAAATTGGATACCTATCTCTCACCTTATACAAAATTCACCTCTAGATGGATCAAGGACTTACATCTAAGATCTGAAAACATAAAAATTCTAGTTGGAATCTTAGGAAAAACTCTTCTGGATATTTACCCTGGCAAAGAATTCATGACTAAGATCCCAAAGGCAAACATAATTAAAAATAAATAAACTGGACTTAATTATAACTAAAAAGTTTCTGCATAGCAAAGAAATAATCATCAGAGTAAACTGACAACCAACAGAATGGGAGAAAATATTTGCAAACTGTGCATCTGACAAAGATCTAATATCCAGAATCTATGAGGAACTCAAATCAGCAAGAAAAATATCCATGCTTATACATGGCTGATGGGAATGCAAATTAGTACAATCTTTATGGGAACTAAAAGTAGATCAACTGTTCCATCCAGCAATCCCAGTACTGACTATCTACCCAAAGGAAAAGAAGTCTTTATATCAAAAAGACATCTGCATGCATATGTTTATTGCAGGACAATTCGCAACTGCCAAGAGAGTGGAACCAACCCAAGTGTCCATTAATTGATGAGTGAATCAAGAAAATGTGGGATATAGACACTGTGGCATACAACTGAGCCATTAAAAAGAATGAAATAATTCTTTTGTAGCAACTTGGTTGGAACTGGAGGCCATTACTTTAACTGAAACAACTCAGGAATAGACAACCAAATAGAGAATGTTCTCATTTATAAATGGAAGCTAAATTATGGATATGCAAAGGCATGCAGAGTGGTAAAATGGACTTAGGAGATTCAGAGGCAGGTAGGTGGGGAGGAAGGATAAAATACTGAAGTGGGCCATTGTCTCTGGTAAATACCCAGGTTTGTTCTCTGGCACCAAGAGGTTTAAGGACACAGACATGCAAGAGGAGTTAGTATAGAAGTTTGGAGGCTAGGAGGCAAAGAAGAGAAAGGAGAGCAGCTCTCTGTGTGTGTGTGAGAGAGAGGTGTCCCAAAGGGAAAAGCGGGCCTTCAGTAGACTGCTCCAGATTTCATAGACAGGCTTGAGGAGGCGGTGTCTGGTTTACACAGGGCCCAAAGATTCGTTGGTGAGGTGTGATATTTACATAGTGAATTGAGAAGGCTGGCCACCCCAACCTAATCTTATTATGCAAATGGGCTTTCCACTTGACCTCAATGTTGTGTTGTCTGCTTCTTACTGTACATGTGGCTGACAAAGAGAAAGGAAGATGGAACCACCATTCTGAACATGACTAGTCCCATGTAGCCTCTTCCTATTGGCACATATGCCAGCATTCACCCATGCAAGTGTCCAGCTTGCTTGTCTATGTCTGCAGCTCAATTTTACAGGCTGCCCTTTGTTAGAAAAGAAAATGATTTGGGGGCTGCTTTTAAAAGGAAAACCTTGCAGAGGACTTTGTAACCCTCACTAACTGCCTACATAATTTCTTTTTAACTCCTATATCAGTACTACATATTGGGCATTATGTACTCTACATAGGTGACAAGAACACTGAAAACTGAAATTCACCACTATAAAATTCATTCTTATAGCCATAAAACACTTGTACCCCAAAAGCTATTGAAATTTATACATTTGCAGATATTAAAAGCCTGTCTTTTTTTTCTGTTAATCTGTATATTGTCATTTCATTTGCAGGCCCCCCAACACTAGACCTAAGTTGTAAGACAAAAATTTTCCTGCCCAGGTTTGGCAAGGAGGAGGGGGCTGTTTTAGACTCTCAGCTTACCCTGAAGACTCCTGCCGAGATATTGGATACTATGACCAAGCTGGCAAAGGTAAACCTTTTGCCAGTGAGACCCCTGAAACTCTGCTTAGGATCCTGAGCAAAAGCAATAAAAGCCACTCCTTTCTTTTTCCCCAACGGGTATTTTCTAAATTTTAGATTTGAAGGAGAAAATTTTGGTTAGAACTAGTTTTTTGGATACTGTGACTCTTCTTGAAGATAGCTATTATGTATCCACTTTTCACTGTCTCTTGTGCTATAATTTTGTGTGGTGCTGTCTAAACTGTGTTGTTTGTTTCCTGACAATTTAGCTGTGCAACTCAAAAAGAATGTTTTCTCTGGATTTTGCCCTGCTGGGAGAGAGGTGACAAATTGTCAGGTCTATGCTCGGATGTGGACAGCCATCAGGAGGAAAGTATTGTCTTTCACCATGAAGTGTGATATTTAGTCTCTACTCATTAGCACTATGTAGGAGCAGTATTTTATTGCCAGTGTACTGAAAACTTTTAACATGAATGATGTTGACTTTTTCTGTCAGTTTTTCTTCTGCATGTAATAAAATGTTAACGTAGTATTTCTGTTGTGCTCTATTTAATTTGGTTACTTTCATTGATTTTCTATTGTTAAATCTGTTTTGCATCCCCCAGGTAAAACCCAGTAGAACACAATGTATTATTGTTTTTAATATTAAAAGCAAATATTAGTGGATTTGCTTTCCTAGGTTTTTTTTTTTTCTTCTTCTTCTTCTTGGACAGTTTTCACCTATATCATGACGTTTACTGCTTGATAGTTTGGTTTTCCTACTCTCTTTGTTTGGCTTTGCTATCAGTATAATTCTAGCACTATAAAATGAACTGGTAAATAATCTTTCCTATTCCCATTCCAGAAAAAAAATCTGTGTTAAATTGGTATTATGTTTTCCTCAAATAATTGGTATAACTCATCAGGATAGCCATCTGGGTCTAGAATTTTCTTTGTTAGAAAATTGTTAGCTACAAATTCAAATCTTAAAAGATATAAAATATTTTGGTTATTTATTTCTTATAGAGTAGTTTGAACATTTTAAGGAATTTACTCATTTTAAAGAAGTTGTTGTATCTATGAATACAGAGTTGTTTGAATTTTTAAATTCATATTCTTTTCATATATGTATGTTCTGTGATGTCACCTCTTTTATTTTTATTATGTATATATTTTTTATCTTATTTCTTTAAAATTTTCTTTGTCAGTTATGCTAAAACTTTATGGATTTTGTTAATTTTTTCAAAAAAACAGAGATTAGTTTTTTCGTTGTTATTTGTTTGTTTTGTTTTTGAGGCAGAGTTTCACTCTGTCACCCGGGCTGTAGTGCAGTGACACGATCTTGGCTAACTGCAACCTCTGCTTCCCAGGCTTGTGATTCTTATGTCCCTTCCTCCTGACTAACTGGGGTTACAAGTGGAGACCACCATGCCCAGCTAATTTTTGTATTTTTAGTAGAGATGGGGTTTTGCCATGCTGCTAGGCTGGTCTGGAACTGCTGGCTTCAAGTAATCTGCCCGCCTTGGTCTTCCAAAGTGCTATTACAGTTGTGAGCTACCACACCCAGTCTAGATATTAATTTTTTAAATTGTATTTATTTTTTTTTTCAAGAATGTTAAGGATTTCTTTAGTAGATCATTCCTTCTGCTTGCTTTAACTTGTTATTCTTTTCCGAATTTTAAGGTAGCACCTTAAATCTTTTCCATCTTCCAAAAGCACGTTGTAGTTTCTTTGCACCTCATGTTTGCTCTTCTTTTGGTGCAGAGGGTGTAGGAGACTTATTCGTTATTGTTCTTACTCACTGTAAGGGTCAGATAGGCACTGTATCCCTGGGCCTGAATTGTGGTGCCTTCTTTGTGATTCTTTTAGTTATCAACCTGTGTATCTTGTTTCAAGGTATATCTCTGCCCCTCTCCTTTGAGTAGAGAGGTCTTTTGATTCCTCCCCTTTTTTTTCCTAAACTGCAATGGGTTTTCACCAATGCCATAAGTGCAAAAGAGTTTCTTGCCCTTTTCTAGTATTTTAAGGTCTTTTTTCTGTAATGCATGCTAGAAGTGTTTATGTGGGCTCAAGCAGCAGCTGCTATTCCCTCCCCAAGGCCTGCACAAGAATGTTGATTTATTAGTACTATCACTTTCCCCTATTTTTGTGTGTATGTGTGTGAGGCTCTACAAAAAGTACAATTTCCACTTTGTATTTGTATCCCCCAGGGATTTATATTCTCCCACTAGTCCATACTTTTCCTTTTTCTAATCATTAAAATTCTTGCTAAATTATTTTTTTTCTCACTATCCTGACGTGCCTTCTCTACGAAAGTAAATACTTGTACCTGATGTTTTCATGAAAGTTACTGTCTTTCATTAAATTTTGGTCAGTTGGTTTAGCAGTGATATATTCCCTAGTGCACTCAAGAGAACTTGTACATTTGCAGATTTTCTAGCATTTTTTCATAGGTATAGAAATGTTCTTTCAATTTTATCAACATTCCAGGTAGAAGTTAGACAATATTGATATTTTAAAAGACAGGCTTTAGTATACAGCATGTCATAAGACAGTCTCTCGATAAAGACTTAATGAATGAATTGTGGTATTTTATGTATAATGGATGATTAAATCTTTAGTATTCAGATTACATATATGGATTTAGAGGGTTATGCTATGAAAGATTCCTACAATAGTTATAAAAATTAATCATTATGATTAGGGGAAAACTCAGCAACAGAAACACAGTTACTGTTGTTTGACTATTTTATTAATGATGAGTGTGTAGGAATATTTAGCAGGACTATGATGAAGAAAAATGGTATTTTCAATTCAGGAGATTTGGCTAATAAACTGCTTCCTAGAGGTATGCTACAAGAAACAAATGCACCTGAATGTAAAATGATACACTAATCCCTGGGAGTATTTAAAAAGTCCATTTAAAACTACTTTGATCATTTTCTACTCAAATATATATTTATCATATATTTTTTTTAATTCCACGGCGCTAGGCTCCTACCCTTAATTAACATTTCAACCATAGTCATTATTGATTATTTGCATATTTTTATTTAAGATTTATTTACATAATAATGATGTTGATAGTAATAACAGTTAGGTATATGACATTTATCTTGTGATAGACACAGTTTAAAGTATAATACATATATGTTTAATATTTAAAATGCCCTGGGGATTAAGTATTGTTATCCTAATCTATGGATGAAAAACCTGCAGGAGAAAAAGGCTGAATAACTTGTCCAAGTTCACATATTATAAAACTTATAAGACTTACAAACATAGTTTGACCTATTAAGAAACATTTGAAAATTATGGCCAGATATTGTCATATTTCTCCAAGTAAGAACCTGTCATTTATTTCTCAAGTGCAGTGTGGTGAAGAGACACAGACATACATAGCAGACTATTAAGGGCTATGAGGTAGGAAGAATTGATCAAAGACCAAGTCTCTATTCTCAATAAAGCCCAGTTTTTCATGGAGGGTGTATTAGTCCATTCTCACACTGCTATAAAGAATTACCTGAGACAGGGTAATTATGAAGAAAAGAGGTGTAATTGACTCACAGTTCCACAGGCTGTATAAGAAACATGGCTGGGAAACCTCAGGAAACTTATAATGATGGGGGCAAATCGAAGGGGAAGCAAGCACATGGGCAGCAGGAGAGAGAGCAAGTGAAGGGGGAGGTGATACATACCTTCTTGAATCAGATGTGTATAGAATTGTAACATTTAATTTTTCTCATAGTTAAAATCAGATATTTTACCATCTCATCTCCTGTCTTACATAGGTTATACTCTTACATTCTACAAACAGCTCACCCTGGTAGATTCTATTTTCTTCAGTTTACAAAAGAGAAAATAAGGTTAAAGCCATAAGTCTCTCCAGAACCAGAGCTTCTTAACACCACACTATACTATCCCTACTACCCGCATCCTAAGGTCATTTCTGTATGACCACTGAAACAAGAAGAAGAACCTGGCCTTTAATCGACCACAGCTAGGTATGTGCATATTACGCAACTCAAATTTATTGCTGCTTGAGCTCTGAGATTGATCACAAAATTGCAGCCAGTATTCACTTTGGGAAAACAAATTGCTGCTTGAGCTCTGCGATTGATCACAAAATTACAGCCAGTATTCACTTTGGGAAAACAAATTTTAGCCAGTAGGAAAATTTGCAAATGCAGAATCATGAATAATAAAGACCCACTCTATATATCATAGGTCAGATACACATATGACTTCTTGCTTATGTGTGCAGCAGGTCCTCAAATAATGTCATTTTGTTTCATTATGGTTTGACGAAAATGAAAAAAAAAAAATAGATTTCCAGCTAGGCCCATTGTCTATGTGGAATTTGCACATTCTCTCCATGTCCTCGTGGATTTTATCCAGCTATTCTGGTTTCCTCTCACATCCCCAAGATGTATATGTTATGTTAATTGGTGTTTCCACAATGTCTCAGGATGAGAGAGAGAGAGGGAGAGAGAGAGAGAGCCAAAGTGTATGTCCATATGTGTGTGCCCTGAGATGAAATGGTGTGTCCTGTCCAGGGCTGATGCCCATCTAGAGTCCTGAGCTGCCTAGATAGACTCTGGCCAACTGCAACTCTGAACTGGAATAATTGGATAAATAATTATCTACTTGTTTTTTATTAATCTTTATTTCTTAAATGTATGTATAGCTCACATTTATTTCAATGGTTAATATTAGAAGTGTTTTGATCTTTATTTAGAAGTTTGGTGATGTTATTGTGACTGAAAATATACCATAGGAAATTAACTCATGCTTATATCAATTAGCCTATGGTAAAATTTGTTTTGTTATGCATCATTATTCTTAAATACAGTGTCTAGGAAACTATGGATGACATTAAGTGAGGACTTACTGTATATACTCTTCTACAAGTCCTCATTTTAGGTTGTAGACATGCACACACACAAACACACACATATATACATTTGTAAATGTGTTTATATGGGATGTATTTAAGTATATACTGACAGATACATGCATACATATTCCCATGTAGAAATACATGCATTTGGAAAATGTATATTCCAAATCAGGATTCAGCAAATTAGTCACTATTTTCAAAGCTCTCTCCAATTCCAATCTCCTTGTGAATATTTTTTCGATTCCTGTCCTCCATGTTCTGCTTATAATCTCCCTGAGTGAACAGTTCAATAATAATCACTGTCTTGCAGACTACGGTGGAGCATTATCCTATTTTTCCTTCTACAGAAAACTTGCAAAACCACTGGGTCTGTTGCGTGTCTAACTCATGGGTGTTCTGCGCACATGTACAGGAATCAACATAATTGGGGGTGGGGGCAATGGGTTAAGTTGTTCTGTGGGCTCTGTGTGTTCCCAAATGTCCTTCTTCCATGTATAATCCTATGAATAAAAATGATATCTTGCCTCTTCTTTCAAAATCAGATCCATTCCATAAATGTCTTCCGCTGAAGTGGGGATGGTCACTTTGGTTTCAGGGGAGGGCCCTTTTCAGGGCTGACAAGCAACCCAAGTATGCTTCCACCATTTTTGGAATTCCTTCTTGGTCCACAGAAAATGTTAATTTGTGCCACACCAAGTTTCTCTGTACATAAAACTGGGTACAATATTTTCTCTCTTAAGTCACTGTACTTGTCTTTTCACACTATTGTTTTTTCATAAGATAAAGAAAATAGAAGATGCCCATGGGCTCCACCTCTCAGCAAATTCTCCACAAAGGATACCTGTCATACTTGTGTTCCAAATCTTGCCATATACTAATGCTCAGATACTTTAATCCATCTATTCTTTTTATTTTGAGACCTCGCCCTAATTTAAGCTCTCACCATTTCATATAATCCATTGAAATGATTTTTCTAACTGACAGCTCTGTCTGTGATTCTTCAATTCATATTTCACACTGCTGTCATTATGTTTCAAAATACACATTCAAAGTTGCAATGCGATTATTTAAAAGTTTTAATAGTAATCATCCTCACAATAAATTTCATATATTTGAGTAATTACAAAATGTCAGCCAATGTTCTGTCACTGATGATGGGTTGTCTGTGAACATCTATTTTTATATGACAAAATCTAAAGTTTCTAGAACAGCAAAAAACATATTCCATTTTAGTTTTTCTTACAATTTTCAAATTTCCACACAAAATTACACTCCAGCTAGCTATGATTATTTGCTTTTCTGAGAATGATGTCATGCTGCTTGTATCATTCCTTTTGCACTGCAGAATATTCCACTTCTGCTTAGAAAACTGCTTTCTTCCAAGGTATATTTGCAATACATCCTTCTCTGTGAAACTTTTCCCAATCCACTAGTTCAATTATTTGCTCTTTCTCTTATGATGCAAGATGACCCCGTACATAAGGAAGAAATGTATTCTTGAACTACTGGTTAATGGAATGGGCTCGATTTTATCCTTATGAATCTACCTGCCTCACTTTCAATTTTGATAACATGACAGCCAAAAAGTGAGTATGTGAATGAACACTTTAAGCAAAATCAACAAAGAACATGTCCTAGAACCATTTCAAGGACTCTGCAATCTCCTCTGAGAGCTGTGAAAGAGAGAAAGAGATTTTTAGAGATTTTTGTGTGTGTGAATGAATACATACTTGGAGTTTTAACTCTTTTTTCCAAAGTGAGTCAGGGATGAGCTACCTAGACATTAACTCCACATCAAGTTTAAGGACTATCAGCTTCATCCTTGGATAGCTTGATATGCAGTCCCCAGTAAAGGAATATTGTTGACTGGTATCTGAAACATGCAAGAGAAAGTTAAAAAACTGTGGGAAAAAATATTTGGTGGTGGGACAGAATAAAGCATCCCATCATTGAGAAATAGCTACATGAGTAAAAATAAATGAATCAATGAATTAGTGATTTAGTTTTATCTATTGTGGGGCAGTTGCACAACCTGGAGGCTGGAACCATGGGATCATTTTGGATCAAATCTGAAGGGGCCACTGTGGTGGAAATGAAATCCCTGTACAAAAGAAGCTGGCGCTGAACTATCAATTCTCCTGGAAGTAGTGGTAGGAAAAAGATATTTATTTTCGAGACCCAATAGCTTTGAACACTTATTTTAGCTGTTTACTGCAGGTATGTTTTCATGAAAGAGATATGCAAGAGCTATGGAAGAGTGTCTATTAGCCTTTTATTTTTCTCTTCTGAGAAATATCCAAAACTGCTTTTTTTTTTTTTTTCAACTAACGTGCAATTCTCAGCATCATTCACTGAGCTTCTCAGCCTCCTTAGTGGATTTATTTCATTACAAAAATAATTATATCAGAATTTAATTTATGAACAATGAAGTTTGCTCCATTTACAGTTCTGAATTTTAACAAATGTGTATACCCAGATAACAATTACCACAATCAAGATGGAGGGAGAGTATTTACATCACCCCCAAAAATCTCTATGCTTCTTCTCTGTCTATTCATACTTCCCGGAACATCCAAGCAAATGCTGATAATGATTTCTATCATTAAAATTAAAATGACTAATATCTATAAAATTAGTCTTTTTCTGAGTTCTCATATTGTTTTCTCAGTCTGTTTTTCCCCCTGAAAGTTTGCATTTATACCTATGTTTTCAAATTTTTTGGTTACATTTAAAAAATACTTAATGTATACCCAGTTTAAGAATGAATTATTGAAATTTCTTCCTTCTTCCCAAATAGTAAAATAACATAAAATCATTTATCTCAGCACACAGTATTTCGAATGTAGATGATATTAGATCAAACATTTTTTTTTTTGGCAAATCTTACTATTTTAAACCTCCAACTTGGTATTGTTATTTTTTTTTTTTATATTTAGTCATTGATAGAATTCCTAAATACTTTTCATCTTGCTTTCTTTTCATTACTTCCTGCACTGCAGGCGTTTTCTTCTGAAGTCAATGCCTTCCTACTTAAATCACATCTTTTAGAATTTCTTTTAGTGGCGTCGTTTTGATTAAAAAAAAATATTTTCTAAAAATGCTTTTATTTTATAATTATTTTTAAGAGATAGTTGAGCATAGCATATAATTTTTGATTGACAGTTTCCTTGAAAACTGAAGTCATTTTTCTATTGTCTAATAGCCTCCATTTTTATGAGAAAATATCTCTCAATAAAATCATCGTTTCTCCATAGACAATCTTTTCCTTACTCTTTGAGGTGATGTTATCATCTTTAGCCTGCAATGTTACTTGAAGTATGAATGTCTTCTAATTTTTCTGACTCACTGTTATTGTGTTTCCTGAATATGAAGATTAAGGTCTTCTACTAATTTGAAGAAATGCTTAGTGATTTTTAAAAATCAAGTTAGGTATATCATAGATCTTCTCACATGCCTTTTGTGTCTCATAAATATTCCCTTTCTTTATTTGTCTCTGTTGCATTTTGAATAATTTTGTCCATTCTAATTACTAGTTCATTATTATTTTATTCCTCAATGTCAAAGATAATGTTCTACCCATGACCTGTGTCTTTAATTTCAGTACTATATTTCCAGAAGTTCTATTTACTTCTGCTTTGAAATCTCTAGCTAAGTTTTAATGCCTGTTTCTTTATTTTTTACTTCTTTTTATTTCTTTAAATATATTTGAACATGTTAAACATGATATTCTGATATCAAATGATAGTCTGATTCTGATCATTTTACCTCTAAAAATATATGGGCTATGATTATGCTCTATCTTGTCTTCCTTCTCTGTGAATTCTTTTCTTCTTTTTAATTTTGTCTTGCAATTTATTTCGCTTGAAATATTATCTGAGTCAAAGGTGCATACCACTAGAGAGAGCCTCATTTGTTTTACCATGTACTATAGATTACATGTACATGTAATCTGTAACATTTCAGCTTGAATTTATTTAAATCATATTGGAAGTGTCAATTTAGGCTTCAAAAAATGTATGACTGGCATGTGATTATGATTTTCAGGTTGTTTTTTCTTTCCTATGATCAAGCAATAAAATTGAAACTCACAGGTTCTTCCCATCCAGGTCATTTTAACATGATAGTTCATTTGGTCCCAGATGAACTATTTTACATAGGAGATCTCTTTAGATTGCCCAAGTAGAAGGTGTTGTCCTTTACCCATGCACTTTGTGGTTAAAATGAAATCTCAGTAACACCAGGGCTGGTGCATGCCTCCAGGATCAACATAATAATCTATTTTGTTTCCCTTTCCAAATTAACACCTTTCTTTCTATTAGACTCTCAGGTTTTCCCATGTTCTTATTTTTTAGTGTTTTAGTTAAAAATGTATTTTATGATACATTTTGCCACCACTTTTAGTTATTTAGTAAAAGGCATACTTAGGGGGCCTGATACAAGATAAGTGCAGCAATAATTCCTTGCATACACAACAGTAACTTGCAAAAATATTTTTAAGTTTTTAAATACTCAATTCTCAAGTGTTCACACAATGAACTCAGCCAAAATACTATTTTTCACTGAATTTGTTTTCAGGCCTTATGTTGCCTCATTAAATTTAGAAGGAAAAAAAATCCAAAACAACAATTAAATCTTTTGAATGTTCTAGGCTGAGAGGCACATTTCTTTCTCAGAAGATGTGATCTTTTTGTAAATGATTTTTTTTTTAAGTAGTCTTTCTTTGTGGGTGCGGCACCACAAAATTTCACCAGCAGAACTACTACTAACCGTTTTGGCTGGACATATTTGTGCAGGAACAACTTGTACAAATTGTTCCTGCTCTTTTCTCTTTGAATAATTATGTGCAGGCAAAAAATACCTGAGTGTATATCATAGCTCATTGGATAAAATCCTTGGATTTTCTGAATTAAAAGTTGATACCTACACAAAATATAATACATGTTTAATACTGAAGCATACTTGCAGTAAATAAGAAACCTATATATCCTAATTTTTAATTAAAAAGACTTTACATTTTTAGTGAATTACTGACCATAATAAATAATTTAGAGGTTATCTTGGATAAAAGGATACATCTTAAAGGAATATAAGACCTTAATTGACGCATGACCCTGCAGGACCATGGGCACAGGCAATCTAATACCATCAAACAGGTTGACATAATCTAAATTTATTAAAAGCCAGACAGACCCTTACTCTACCAATGTAGATTTAAAAAGTAATGCCAAGTACCACTTCCCTAATTATTATTTCAATGAGAAATATATCCCCATACAGTATATTTTTGTACACATCCTAATCTATAAAATCATATTTTTGGGAAACAAATGATATATTATCTAGAATTCATGAGAATGAAGTTTATATATTAAATCTGTTTTTAATCATTATGTATTGGTGCTAGATACTTCACAGGTATTTTGTGGTTGATTTTTTTAAAGAAATGTTTTTCTGTGTATTTATCAGTTCCTCCTACAGGCTTTTAGCTTTTAGAATTTGAATACATGTCCTTTGTTTCATGTAGGGGGCTCATCTTTACAATTTTCACTACTGATGCAAAAGATTATTAATTTCATGAGTCCATCATCATTAGCATAAGTGTGTTGAAATGTTTGAAAAGTGTTATTAAATTGTTTTCTAAATCCGCTCTACTACTTTATATACCACTGCTCATCAATCAGAGTATTAATTTTATCCTAGCTTGTCGGGTCTTTTATATAATTATTGCCAAATTTTATAAATTTAATGAGTAAAACATTGTAATCCATTCAGAGTTTAATTTGTATCTCTTAAATAATGAATTTATTTACAGGTTAGAGTTTATCTTCTGTGGATTATCAGTCCGTAAGCTTTGGCTTTTTAATTGCAGAGAGTAACTTTGACATTACAGTAGGTAATAATTTAAAAAATGGTATAAAGTAGAGAGTTCTCTGAGCTCTGATTGAAAAGACTTGAACTCTATCCTTTCCTGCTTCCCTCCCTCTCTCCTCCAGTCCCCATCCAACTAATTATTTTAATTGATGTACAGTTTCTTATTAAAATAAAGGGATTAAATGATCCCTCATTCTTTCTTTGAGTTTTAAAATTGAATAGTGCATAATAAATGACAAATTATGACACAAAAATATACTACTTACTTTCAAAATGACTGTAGAAGGTCATAACACTCTGTAATTTTTGTAGACAGAAATTTTTTAGGCCCCGAATTCACAGTAATACATGTCTGCTAACTTGTAGTGCAGTGCCCTTTGGATTAAACTACACTACCGTCTGCCGCTGAACTCAGCATAGAAAGCTAAAGCTAGCTGATCTGAATGCATTCAAGTGACATTTTTTGTCATAGCAGGGTTTTGACTTCACATGGATTTTACCAGGATCCCCATTTTCTTTTAAGAAAATAGCGTTTGAGGTTGATGGCTTCCATCAAAGTTACATATTCTTGATGAATTTGTTCTTACAACATAGAACCACTGGATAGCAATCATTATCTGTTTTTATTGAATCAAGCTGTAATCAAGGTGTTTAATAGTGCATCACAGGGATTTATATCACTAATGGAAATACTTCTCAAGGTAAATTAGAACACCTCAACACAGTTAAAACATCTTTAAATTTTTCTTTTTTATAGTCAAAAATAATTTCTTTTTAGTGATCTCCTACACCTTTTTTATAGTATTTGAATGAAATACAATCAGGTTTAAAATTGCCCTTTCTAACAACATTATGTTTAACATACTTTATAATATATGTTTAATATTCATACATTTTAAAGTCCCATGTAATTCTGGATAACACTTCTTATTCAGTTTATTTTATACATATTTTTGTAACTCATAAGTTTTAACTTGCACTGCAAGTGATCACTACACAAAATAATTAATTTTCACAAAACAAAAACTGGTTCTTCCAAAAAANAAAAAAAAAAAAAAAAAAAAAAGAGCTACAGCCAGATAGTTCAAGAGATCTATTCTATAGCATGGTGACTATAACAAATGATAATGTATCATAGTCTTAAAAAATGCTAAGAGTGGATGTTAAGTGCTCTCCCTACAAAAATGATAATGACATGAGGTAATGAATATGTGAATTAGTTAGATTTAACCACTCCATGATGTGTATATTCTCCAAGACATCATGTTGCACATGATTAATACATACATTTTTATTTTCCAATTTAAATAAATTTTAATAAAATAAAAAAATAAAGTGACTTTGAATCCATAAAAAAAGTTTAATATTAGTATATAGACTAGCATCAATATTTGGGACCTGCTTTATTAAGATGGAATTTTTATGCAAATTCTTACAAGAATAGACTCTGTTTGCAGCTGTTAAAATAAATGCATAAGAAATAACAAGACAGACATGCTGTCACAGTAGCAGCTACTCCAGACTATACAAGAGACATGGAAGAAATCAAGTAGATGCCTGTTTTCTTGCTGCCTGGAATAGAATGAGCTGCTAAGGAGATCATGGCCTTAGGCTTGTCTATATGTATGCCATTTAATTGGAAAGTGAAATATGTGAATTTCCCTAAGCTGACAAAGAATTCCAAATGCGAGTATTATAGTTGGACATGTACCTTTGCTCCATAATTTGTCTTTAAAGATTATTTGATTTAATTGGTTTTATCTCTTAAATTATCTATTGATAGAATCTAAATATTAATTTAGTAAAAATTTTATAATAGGCCAACTTATAACTAAATCCTGAATATTCCATCTCTCCAGAGATTCTTATTTTCCTTACAGCTTTAAAAAATATTAATTTACAGATTGTTCTTAAAACATATCTAAGTTATGTTGAAAATTGTTGGATTATATGCATTAGTTAAATCACAATAAAATAAATTGGCATCTCCATAACATGTAATACTGTAAAATAAACACAGAAATTTAGAGCTGTAATTTTTGGCAAAAAGTTCCCAATAACAATATGAGGGAAAAGCAATGACAAACGTCATCTGTTTATGAATAGTATTATCATTGAAGTCAGTTTACAAATGCACACAAACACATTAATTTCTCAATTATTATATGATATGATTACTAACAGTGGTGCATCTCATTCTCATTTACTCAAGTACACATGTACTATATTAAAATTCTACCCTTTATTAAAGAAAAGCAGAATAGATATCTAAAGATTTAGATAATGTCAAGGTATAAGTAGAATGAGGAATAACATGAATCTGTTCACCCAAATTCACATTAAGTTCTATCAGAGCAGAAATGTTGCCCTGGACCTAAACACAGACACAGAGAGATACTTACACACACATGCACACACCCACTCGTGCATGCACATTTGCACATCTTAATACTTTTTTCCAACAATTTGATTTGATATACAAGAATGCTAATTTTCTTTTTACACTGAACATAGATAAATAATGCAATTGCAATCAAATTCTGTCTATTCATGGACTTACATAATTATTGGTTAAGAATATCTTACAAATTGGAAAAGCTGGCAACCTCATCTCTATCTCACCATCACTAATTTTGTTGGCATGGTGACTTCCAGGGTATCTGGCACCTTTGACTACAGGTCTGCACACACACCTGGCCTAGGATTCAAAGCTTTTGCAAGAGGAAATTTGTCTTGAGCTGGAAAAAGCGTAGGCCTGTTTACTATCTCCTATCAACAAGATGTGTTAAAAGCTAAATTACCACATGAAGGAGGTGCCACAGCACAATATCCTACGCCAAAATTCAGAGCATAAAAATAAATGCTTATTGTACTTTTGAAATACTGCACAAATTTGGCTCATGACCAACTCTAGCCCAGGATCACATAGGGAAGGAGGTTCTGGAAAACATAATTCTAGTTTAGCTAGTAAATAAGAAACAATGCCACTGTAACAAAGAATTAGGGTGTTATTCTGATTTCAGTATTTTTTACAGAAAACACTGGGAGAGAAATTAAAGAGTCAGAATAGGCAACAAATGTATTCACTGTACCTAAAAATAGAGAAATGGGATAACTTGAGAGGGTTATGAATTTATGACTGGGATTTTTGTATTTAAACATGGAGTTAATTATAATATGTATGTTTCATTAGGAAGGAGCCAGGAAAAAATGAAAATGTGATTCAAGAGAGAAAGAAAGGAATTTCTGGATCCATGTTTGAATTAATTGAAAGATGATCCCTAGTGTGTAGGTAGATGGATTGGCTTTTGCTAGAGAAATTGGAAATTAATGTATAGCAATAAAAGAAAAAATATAGTGTATGGCCATAGATAAGGATAGGTAGATACCTTAGGTGTTGGAACTGTGGCAGTAATGATATAAATGATTCCATTTTTTGAAGTGAAATAGAAAAATAGTCATCATAGGAGAGTGAAGTTGAAATCAGAGAATTAGAGTTTCAAAGAGAAAGGGAATATGAAATAATTGTGCAAGAGGATAGGAGAGTAAAGAGATGAAGGAAGTATTGTATGACTGCTGGTAAGCACTAAATCCAGAGCATGACTTTTCAGAGCATGGAGCCCTCTACAGCTGCACAAGTCTCCTGCTCATAAAGCCAGGTCTGCATAGAGTGTGATCAAAATTAAAGTATCAATATCTATAAGCAAATCTACATTATTCAAACTCTTCATAATTCTAAATTACTTATACAAGTGTTTCTACCAGTATTATTTTATTTTTGAATGATATTCTTTCTTATTCTTTAACAGAGGTTAAAATGTTTCTAATAAAATGCAACTGGAGTATTTTTGCTATGCAAATTAATTTGATGTTTTACATGAACGTTATTTCTGAGTCATTTTTTATCATAAGATGCTGGTAAAATCAATATGGTGAAGCATTCTTTTGGTTATTTGTACTGAATTATCTTTATGGCAAATCTGTCTATGTTTCCTGACCAATGGCATACTCTGTGACTTGATGGACACTTCTGGGCTTTCTATGACTGTGCTTGTCCTCCAACTTCTTTTGTTCTCTGTAGCATGACATGATTTTGAAAAGTTAAGAAACCACGAGACCATGCCATTTATTTCCATTTTTTTAGACCCATGAAGCAAGTTTTAAATACAAAGCTTGTTAGATCAGACATGTTAAAAGGTTTTCACATATTAATCTTTCAAAGCTATTTGCTAAAAAAATATTTTTATTATGAGCAGCCATCTGTGTATTTGCAAACACTTTAACAAAAAGTATATCTAATTACTAAATGTGGATACAAATCTTCTTAAACACCTACATGAAACGTAAAGATATTGAGGTGAGAATTTGCCATGAATATGTAATAGTGGCTTTTAGTTCCTAGTTATTGTTGTTATAACTGTTCATGAATGTGCTTCGTAACCTCATTTTATCTCATTAACTTAATTTTATTTGTTTTTAAAGATAGTTTATCTCTCTTCTTTCTTGACCTATGTTTTTAGAGCAAGTTTCTGGGATTAGACTCAGCTGGAAGGGTGTAGAGATGCACTGAACATCTTTTCTTAGTATACATACACATTCATCAATTTAGATGGCAATTCCATTGGAAATCAATAAGCACAGAAAAAAAAATTTCAAAGCTTGTCAACGAAGTGGTTTGTGGAGCTAGAGAGCTTAGAAAAATCACCCAATTTATGATCACTGGTTTAAGTGAATGAACTGTACTATGATCAATTCCAAATTTCACTTATGTATGATACTTGTCTGACAATTTGTTCTACTTTTCTGTCCATTCTCCTCTGCACATAATCTTTTTATTCTCCATCAAGTAATTGATAATAATAATCAGAGGCTGTAGAAACACAAATGGTATATCAGTTCTTCTGGTAAAATAAGACAATATAAATTTGAAAAACATATATCCATTTCATCATCTAATCATTAATATTTGAGGAGTTACTGGATCAGCAATATTATTAGAGAAACAAACTAACAGATACTAGTGATAGGCAGGACAGAAAGTTTGGCCTTTTCTATTAAAAGTTACAAAGTCATCTTCAAATTAAGACAGGAAATAATAATTTTGAGAATTTTATATTTTTGTAGTGTTCAGTAAACACTTTTGGAATTAATAAAGAAAGTAATCAAACAGGTAATTAGAGTTCTTTGAGGAAAAGAAAATATGAATCACTCTGATGACATATAAATGTGAATGTGAAAGTGTCAAACAAAGATAATTCAGAGTGGCTGTCTCATAAATAATGGCACATTAAATTAAGCACTTTAGACAAACATTTTGTTTATTGCTTTTCTGAATTTTATTCTTAAAATTTTGTTTAATACAAAGCAGCCACCGAAGTAAAAAGCAATAATAAATTGTTATATGTATGTCATTATAGTTAAACAAAGAATCACATGTAAACGCTATTGTAAGGAAAATGTAAAATGTTGAAATCAGTTATCTGTACCTACTTGACCCACAGGCTTCATGCTATTATGAATCAACTCCGTGATTTATTCGTTGATAATAATCAACATGTTGAAGGTGTCTCTTCAATCTTCTATTCTTCTAGTCATTTATCATCTTTCTACACACTTTAAAGGCACACAGGTAGCTTCTTTTTATTGACTTTTCAATCAAATGTCAATTTACTAGTACTGTAATAAGATAAATAACTTTGAATTATCATGATCATTAACTCAAAGCAATTTAACTGAAATATTTTGTTAAACTACATTAGTCTTTGTTTAATACACTGAACATGAACTTACTGAATGGTAAACTTTAAGGGAGTGTTAGTATGGTACAGTAAGGAAATTCATTTCTACTTTGTCACCCTCTCCAAAGATGGGAAAATAAGATACATAAAAAAAGCATAAACTTTCATGTATTTACACCCAATGGCTTCCCTTCATTAATTGTGGTTAACAGACATTCTTTTTAACTTTTTTCTCTTAGGAGTCATAATCATTGGAATTCATCCTTATTAAAAATTGACTTATGTTAGAAGAAAATAAATTTATTGCTATATGATAATCTTTAATCTTTTTATATAAATCATCTATGTTATAGAAGATATTTAGGGGGCAACAATAATTTAATGACTTTCAATACAATGCTCAGAAATTATATGTGTGTGTGTGTGTGTGTGTGTGTGCATGTGTATCTAAATATATTAATTGGTTGTTACCCTTATATCATGTGATTGATTGTTAACCTTATACTTGATGTAAGATGTATACACATGCACACACACCACACATACAGAGATGACATATTCAGCATTCTGAAACTGTTTTAAAATTTTGACCTAGGCTGTACTGTTTTTCTGGAATGTTTTCTGTAAAAATATGTGGTATTACAAATTAATCACATAAATTACTAATTACATAACATTTTAGGGATTACAGTTATTACATTTATTATTTTATTTTTCCTTTAAAACTGAAGAAACATTTTATAGTATTAATTTGTTGACTTTAAGTCCTACTTGGATCAATTGATATCCTTATGGAAGAGTCAAAAAAGAGATAAAGGGGAATTGTATGGAGTTAAAGATCTATGGAAACACTGAAGTGTTAAAATAATGATTACAAATTTTAACTAATTAGACTGGGAAAGTATTTTCAAAAGTTAATAGCACCTGACAATTGTGTGCTATATGATAAGAAGAATGCTCTCTCTTTCTGGCAGAAGCTACACAAAATAAGATGGCAGAGAAAAAGTGTTCATTTCGTAGGAAAGATGAGGGTATAAAAGCAGCACACATTTTAGTTGTGCCTTGTGGGTCTGTAAAGTCCACTGGTCTCTTATTTTATGTTCGCTGTCTCATTCTCTAATAACTTGAAGCTCAAAGAGAGAAAGCTTAGGAGACTAAACTGAGGAACAAATATAGCAAAACATTTAGGTTTCATTTGTTTTTCCACCTCCGATTTGCAATGGTCCAGTGGGGAAAGAAAAAGAATTGTGCATGTTTTTAGAGCAAAGGAAGCTTGGTCTTACAGTGGCTATAGAAGGAATAGGTTGCGACAATATAGAAAAGCTATTTTATTAAAAGTATTTGTATATAAACCTATTTTATAATTGCAATCACTCAATTTTATTTAATGTCTATTGACAAGTAGATAGACATGCCACTGCCTATCATCTGTTGTGATTAGAAATTGAAAAAAAAATTCCAGGAATCACATGACTTTATCAAAATTATATTTTGTCATATTAGTTACATATTTATTAAATAAGACATTTTAAGTTTCCATCATACATCTCATAATTTATAAAGTTTCACATGAACTAGTTTCATCTTTCTTAATGCTTGGAATGGGTATAAATTTATTTTTAAAAGGCAATTAATTGTTTCTACATTAAATATATTATTTAAATTATCTAATTTTTAATGAACATGTAGCATATTATATAAGAATGCAACATATTTTACATACAAAATTTCTCTATTTGAGCAGAATCCAAACTTTCAGATTTTGCACCTTCTTTATGAGCATGTTGATATAACTTTAGACAAAAAAAGGTGACAGTGACCTATTAGCAACACCAAATATAAGTTTATAGTAAAAATCATAGGTCTCCAACAAACATTAATAATGCAATGTCAATACATAGTGAAGTAAATACCTGACATCTTAATTTCAATTCATTGCAAATGTGATTTAGGAGGTAAGCTTACACCCTCAGAGGAAAAATAAAATCTAATTATGAATACAGCACAGAGCAGACATTTGCACTTGGCTCTTATAACTAGACAGGTGTATAGCCTATTTTGATATTATTTGGGACACAGTATAAAGTTTGGAAACTCTCATATTAATTTGTCAATATCACTTCAGAATTTGTTTTTATATGTATAAATCTAAGAGTTACAAGTGTGATTTTGATTGGATATATTTCTTAGGGTGAAGTCTGGGCTTTTAGTGTAACCATCACCTGAATAATATACATTGTCCCCATTCATTAATTTTTTATCTCTTACTCCCCTCCTACTGTCCTACCCATCTGAGTCTTTAGTGATTATTATTCCACACATTATGTTCATGTGTACAAATTATTTACCATCCACTTATAAGTAAGAACATGTGGCATTTGTCTTTCTGTGTCTGAGTTGTTTCACTTAAGATAATGACCTCTGTTCTATCCATGATGCTGCAAAAGATATAATGCCATATTTTTATAGCTTAACAGTATTCCATTGTGTGTTCCATTTCATTCCACCATGTGTTCTTTATCCAATCATTAATAGATGTTAATGGAAGCTTCGTTTGATTCCATATCTTCGCCATTGGGAATAGTACTGTGGTAAACCTATGAGTGCAGGTATCTTTTGGTATAAAGATTCCTTTTCCTTTGGGTAGTGATATGGTTTGGCTGTGTGCCCCCAACCAAATCTCGTCTCGTAGCTTCCATTATTCCCACATATTGTAGGAGGGTCCTGGTGGGAGATAATTGAAGCATGGGGACGGGTCTTTCCCATGCTGTTTTCTTAATAGCAAATAAGTCTCACAAGATCTGATGGTGTTATAAGGGGGAGTTTCCCTTCACAATCTCTCTCCCTTCACCTGCTGCCATTGATGTAAGACGTGACTTCTGCTTTCTGCCATGATTCTGAGGCCTCCCCAGCCACATGGAACTGTAAGTCCAATAAAACCGCTTTGTTTTGTAAATTGCCTAGTCTTAGGTACATCTTTATCATGAGTGTGAAAATAGAATATGGTAAATTGGTACCAGTACAGTGGGGAACTGCTGAAAAGATACCTGAAAATGTGGAAGTGAATTTGAAACTGGGTGACAGGCAGAGATTTAAACAGTTTAGAGGGCTCAGAAGAAGAAAGAAAAATGTAGAAATGTTTGAAACTTCCTAGATACTTGTTGAGAAGCTTTTCCCCAAAGCCTGATGGTGATATGGACAATAAGGTCCAGGCTGAGGTTATCTTAGATGGAGCTGAGGAACTTCTTGGGAGGTAGATCTAAGGTGACTCTTGTTATGTTTTGGCAAAGAGACTGTCAGCATTTTCCTCCCACCCTAGAGATTTGTGGAATATTGAACTTGAGAGAGATGATATAGGGTATCTAACAGAGGAAATTTCTAAGCATCCATGCATTCAAGAGTTAACTTGGGTGCTGCTAAAGGCATTCAGCTTTATAAGGGAAGCAGAGCATAAAAGTTTAGAAAACTTGCTGGCTGATAATGTGATAGAAAAGAAAATCCCATTTTCTGGGGAGAAGTTCAAGTTGGCTGCAGAAATTTGCACAAGTAACAAGGGACTTAATGTTAATCCTCAAGATGATGGTAAAATATCTTCAGGGCATATCATAGGTCTTCGTGGCAGCTTCTCCTATCACAAGCCTGGAAGCCTAGGAAGAAAAATGGTTTTATGGGCCAGGCCAGGGTCCCCATGCTGTGTGCAGTACAGAGACTTGGTGCTCTATGTCCGAACTGCTCTAGCCATAATTAAAAAGGGCCAAGGAACAGATCAGCCCATGGCTTCAGACAGTGCAAATCCCAAGCCTTGGCACCTTCTATGAAGGTTGAACCTGCAAGTGCAAAGAAGCCAAGAACTGAGGTTTGGGAATCTCTGCCTAAATGTCAGAAGATGAATGGAAACAGCTGGATGTCCAGGCAGAAGTTTGCTGCAGATGTGGGGCTCCCATAGAAAACATTTGCTTGAGCAGTATGGAAGGGAATTGTGGGATCAGAGCCCTCACACAGAGCCCCTACTGTGGCACTGACTAGTAGAACTCTGAGAAGAGGGCCACTGTCCTCCAGACTCCAA
The DNA here is from genome assembly GCF_001604975.1 of Cebus imitator. NCBI lineage: Eukaryota > Metazoa > Chordata > Mammalia > Primates > Cebidae > Cebus > Cebus imitator. The sequence continues at coordinate 454,303 of NW_016107344.1, forward strand.
AATGGTAGATCCACTGACAGCTTGTACCATGTCCCCAGAAAAGCTACAGACACTCAACACAAGCCTGAGAAAACAGCCAGGAAGGAGGCTGTATCTTAAAAACCCAAGTGTAGATATATCATTCTTCTTGAAGTTTAAAAATCCATGTATAAATAATAAAAATATAAAAAGTCTTTTATTCCATGACAATCGTCATCCATCTACTATTCCTAACATGGGGCAGAGCATTGTAATTATCCCTAGTATATATCAATTCTTTTTAGAAACAGAATTCTCAAGTATATTTGGGCACTTTGTTACATACCTAAAGAAGAGTTTACTATCCTGCCTTATAACAACTACAGAATTTCTGGATCATCTCCTTAAAGATGTAGTTATATAACCTACACTATGTTTTCCCTTATTCTTGCTTGTTAAGAGATGATAAGACTGCTGTCTAGAACCCTGAAGGGGGAACAAAATGCTGGGGAACTCAGCCAAATTTTCAGCCTGATTCCCTTGATAACAAGCAGTTGAATTGCCCTAAAGCCCATAAATAATCTCGCCTCTAGATTATTATGTGAATGAAAAATAGCTTCTAACTTAAACCCTAGCATTAAAAAAGTTAGTCTAGTTTGTATCCTTACTAATAAATATATATTCCTAGAAAATTATACTTACTAGTAACATTCATGAAACTACTAACAAAGATGGAAGGATGGACCATTGGGTAGGTAGTATGTGTTTTTGTTGAAAGAATATGGGTGAACCAACAGAACACTGTAGTGAAAAAATAATTTTGCCTATCTTTCTAACTGAAATAAATTAGTAGTATTTGTCTACACGCCTGAGTTGGAAGGAATGTGAAATAATGGTCATACTCCTTAAGAATGATTGCTGCAACCTAATATTGCTTGCAATAGAACTGGGGTAATGAAGTGGTAGTATATATGCAACATGTTTTAAAATGTTAGTTTAGGATTTGAAATAAATGTCACTGCAAATCAATCAGAAGATAAATGAGAACTTGGAAAAAAACACCAAAGTAAGTGTTGGCATTCTTCCTCATGCCACAGAACTCACATTATTTGTTCAATATTCTGCTGCAAGATATGTTAGAGGTATTATATTTCCTAGTGGCATTAGCAAAGTTAGAAAATTCTAGAATAACTTCATTCTGTGAGTTGAATATTCTGCAAGTTTTTAAATCCTATATGTAATGCTGAAAATGGGCATTTTTCTTGCTTTTCCACAACAGCCAAATAAGAAGTATGTTTGAATAAGCAAGTTTAAAAACATATTCAGACTATATCTTCTCAAAAGAAAATGAATGAAGCAGATGCAATAAGCTTTTCTTCTTGTTCTACAAAACATGCATAGCAATCAATAAAACTGTCATCTCATATTTAAAAAGTTTAGTCAAGGTCATGATTTTCAACTTTATATCCAAGATATTTTACTTAATTTGTAAGAGACTGGCGGTGACCCATAAACACCCTTACAAAAATATACTTAAAGAAAAGATCAATTTAGTTGAAGAATAATGGGAAATGTAGCATAAACATTTTGTTTGCATTGCCCTTCAGGTGAACCTTAATATATGAAATGTGCCTTAGTGCTTTCTTGATGTGGAAGGAAAAACTAAACACCAAAGTTTCGTCTCTTCTTTCCTTAAAGTGAAGTTGTTGTTGGAAAGTAGCTGTTTGATCAGCATCTATATTTTTCAAACTCCTGTAATGTAAATAATTAACTGTATCCTTAAGTTAGTCAGTAGAAAAACCAGAAAATAAAGCAAAAATAGATATACAAATTGTAAAAAACACTGAAACGGTAATAGTTGAATGTATAGCTTTAATTGATCCCCTAAACTTTGGCCTAGCAGATTTTCTAATTCATTTTATGTGCGTTATGAAGGGAAGGAGATAAGGAGAAAGGGGAAAAGAAAAGGAAATAATTAGAAGAAGATGGAAAAAACAAGCCTCCATTTGGAAATAGGGAAGTAGCAAATATTACATCATCTGTAAATTTCTCCCATTCTCTTGTTAACTGGAAATTGGAATTATCAGAATACATTGTTTGAGATAAGAAACTTGGATAGATTGAATCATTAGTTCTGTTTTGAATGTTTGAGTTGGACTTTAAAACAGAAAAGCCTGTGGAAAAAAAGGATAAAACTTCACATCTTAATACTTTTTAACATTTCCTTCCTACTCAGCACTCCAATCCAAACAATAATAATGACACTTCTTTTTTTATTCTCCTCTCAATTTTTAAGAAGTCCTTAAATTTATCTATCTACCTTAGACCTGTTGGATTAGCCTAGTGCTTTGTTAGTGTTCTGGTGGAGAAAACCAGTGCAATATTTTCTACCCTATGGAATGGGTAAGAACCTAGAGAAACAAGCTGAAGCACTGAGAAAGGACCAAAAATGTAGATGTAGTTAGATAACCTTTGGCCTTGGAGTTCTATGGACACTATGAATGTGTTAATCAGGTAAGTTATCATCTTAATACTTTTGGAGAAAAGGCAGTAATTAAACCAATGGAAGGAAATGTCCATGAGCTAGGGGTCTCAGATGGCATATTAGGGTACCACAAAACTCTAGGTCAGAATAAGAAGAAAAATAAAATTCATCTGTAAGTATCCTGGTAATATCAATTAAGAGAAAATATTATAGACTTTCATATGGAAAAAAAAAGGCATCCTCAAAGAGAAAAATAAAATAAGGCCTATCTGACATTGTATTTCTCTTTTAGGACACTTAAAGCAAAACAGAGTAGGCTATATGTTCAGATTGCCAAGGAGTAAGATATGTAAGCACTCCAATATAAGCTACCTTTTGGAAAGCAAACTGAAGAGAATAAAAAATTTGGTATGGATCTTTAGGATAAAGAAACTCTGCCTTTTAATCATCATCTCATCTGATTCTTGCATTATGTTACCAGCAAAACATAATTTTAATCTCTCTTGATTTTGTCTAACATTTCATTTTTATTCTCCCTTACTTTGTAATCAATAAACAGATGGCAACTCCAACCTGTTTTCTGTGTAAAATTTTAAAAATAATTTAATAGCCGCAAGTTTATACTTATTAGTATCACTACTTTTCAAGGTATTTAATTCAGTGTTAGGAGATGTTAGTTATAGAGCTCTATTAACACTGCAGGTGTTTCATAGCTCTTCTTTTTCTTACTTTGCTGTAAATAAATGCAAATATAAGTCCTTTTTATTTATCTTAGATCATGTTCTCTTAAATAATAGTAACTGCATGTACATGTTTTTATTGTCTTTTTTTTTATCATATACACTGAATTTCACTAGAAAGTCACAGTGAATATATAATAATCTTCATAGGGTTGAAATAATTCTTCTCTAATTGTAACTTTAACCTACTTAAAAATCACATAATTCACAGACCAACAGGTTTTAAAACAAAGGTATTATTAAAAAAAATATGTTTCTCACTACTTATCCTGAAGTCTACTGAGTGCTATTTTTCTTACTTTCATTTTTTTGACAGTTTCTGTATGCACCCAATGAAACTGATTGGGTTAAGATTAAAAGAAAAAAAATGTTATCATATTAGCTAACAGTTTTCTTAAGCATAAAAAAGACAAAATTGTGGTTTAAATTTCAACTAGTAATAAAACACACTTGTTTTGCATATGTAAGAATCAAGAAACAGAGAAAACATCCTATGATGATTTTAAAAATAAATTATCAATTAAATACAAACTGACATTTAAAATATGACAAAGCTACCATGTGCTTTATAAGATTTTGTAATGTCTCATTATTCCATTAATGTCATCTGTTATAATATAGTGCAGGTAAAGCCTTTGTGATGGCATCGATATATCTAGATACTCTAATTTAAAGTAGTAGAGAAGCAATAGAAGTAATAAGGAAATAAAACAATTTTTGAAATAGCAATCTATTTTCTAGATGAAAAATATAAACCACAACCATATACTTGATATGAGTATATATCAAAATCTTCCTCAAATGTGGACTGAAGCCTGAGTTGTTACTTGCAGGTCTGATTATGTGCAAGGAACACCCAATACAAATTTTAACATTCTGCTTGTTATAGGCCCTTTTCTCTAATAAGTATTGATTTTCATATACTGGTAAAAATTAGAGCTTGTAGGTAAGAAACTGTTGCCCCAAATGTAGTACAAATGTTATTTTTCTGTAAGTGAACTTGTTAGCTATAATTAGCCATGCCAATTTAATATGATTAGTAAAATTGAAAATAGCATTAATTCATCATCGTTGTTGTACTTGACATATTAAAGATAGCTTAAAACATGGTTGGCAATCTTTTTCTATGTGCTCAAGGATAATTAACTTTGGCACATAAAATTTATTAAAATCAAGGCAATTTATATTACAGAACATTGTACACACCTAAGTCAACTTGAAAACACCACATTTCTGCTATTAGATTACTATAATTTGCAAAGGTTTTTTTTCTAATTTTGAGTGATTTACACACAGAATATAGTCAATAAATAAAGATGAGCATTAAATCTAGAAGAACCTTCATTGTGAGTATTGTGATAAAATGATTTTAATATACTGTATTTTAAAAGAGAAACACTAAGGGATGCAGCTATTAGGTTATTTCTATTGAATTACTACAATTACATGTAGTTGACAAGCATAATATGAAAAAATTTGTTTTTATATTAGTTAAAATTTTAAAAGAATAGAGGTAGACATTTGTTTAAATGTAAATGACTAATGAAGCATTAATTGTTCTGTATACATGTGGCACAAAAATGCAAATACAATCACTGAGATAAATTCATTTGTAACAATCTTTTTAATAATTAAAACATTTTCAACAGTTTACAGAATCAGAGATTTTATTGGTAGATAGTGTGGATTTGGACATCTTGCTACAATTTTGCAGTCACTTTCTTCCTATTTTATCCATTCCCAAGTCAGGCAAATACTACACCAAAATACCAAATCAAGGATGTTTCCTAGCATGTTGGCTCAGAGGCACAAATACGACCATGACCTAGAACAGAAAGTGCAGCAAAGTAAACAGTCTTAACATATATAGAATAATTAGAAAACATTCTAATGGTCAATTTTATCATATTAATTTTTGGAAAATAACTTTTAGAATGAGAAATTAGTTGTCCTGGAAATCAAGAAAATATTTGTGGATGAAAGAAGACTATGCTGGTTCCACATGTAAGATACATGACATATATTTCCACATTTTATGGCTGCTGTTTTAGCAATGATTTAGTGGTGAAGAGAAGCATTGAGTATAAAGTGAATTTATTCATCATCCATTTATTTATTCTTTCAATGAATAGTTCCTAAGTACCAGGAATTACTGGGAACAAAAGATACAAATGATCAACCCCTTCCTTAAGAAGAATGCCATGTCATTCCTATGTCAAGCATTCAGTAATATTAACTACATTTCCCTCTTTATTCAGTTGCCAAGGCTGCGCATTCTTTGGGAAGCTTTCTCTGTCTTTCTTGGGATATATTTGTTGTCCTTCAGAGTAGTCAAAGAGTAGTATTTCCTGCACATTTAAAAATAATAATCATTGTTTTATAATTTTACTTATATATCTTTCCAGATGTATTGAGTAAACACTTAACAAACATGCCATTAGTCTTCAGATGAGTATCCCACCATCTTAGCACACTGTTAGAAAAATAATAGAACAATGTTTCTCAAAATAGAATAGGCATGTATATCACTTGGAGATCTTATACAAATGCAGATTCTGATTCACTATTTCTGAAATATGGACTACGATTCTGCATTTCTAATGATGTTGGTGCTACTGGTCTATGAAGCATACATTGAGTAGTAAGGTAGTAGATATTGTTAAATTACAAATTGTTTTACGATTTGCAAAGATGAAAGATTGAAAGTACTAGCATTTAGTGGGTAAGTGGTGAAAGATGATTTAAAAGTTACTAGACAGCTTGGTATTGCTAAAGACTAATAAAGAATGGCCACAGGAGCAAGCCCATATACTTTACGGAGAAAACATGTGTATTCAATAAGTTTTTTTTCAGGCATAAGTTATAGTGTTGTTGGCTACAAGTTCAATGTTAAAAAGTGCACAATATGCAACAAATAAGGTGTCTTTAAACATAAACACATAAAACAAGATTCTGTATTGACTGGTTGTTGAATCTAAATCCTGTACTTCAACTAGAAGCAATGTTTCAGCATTTGCTAATGCAATTTTCTTAGAAACTGTATAGAACATAGTTACTACAAATCATAAGAACCAACTATACCTACATAATATTCTCAATTTTGCTTTCTTATCAGCAAAGAATAAAATAGTTACTACTTGTTTCTCAATGGACAAGTTTTCCAACCCCTTGCTTAGGTGACAAAGTGAATCAGGAAAAAGAAAGATGTTGGCTTAATCTAGAGCAAACAGGGAGATTGCGAGAAATTTTTATATATCACGTATCTTAAGGATATATTATAAGACATTAAAGAATACATATAAATATATTAATATGTAGTATATATAGAAAAAATATGTATTTACATATTGATATTACCAATTATGTTTTTATTCACATTGTCTAGTTCATTAGATATTGTTGTAATATTGTGTCTTACAACGATTGTATTTGAGACTAGTTCCACCTTTATTATTTATTTTGTGGGTTATTATTGGTCTTAATACCAGGTTATTAGTCATATAAATGTTCCCAATTATTAGTAAAGAAAATCATATTTTGGTTATTCTTTCACGGTTACAATACTTATTTTGTCATTTGGAAGCTATTTGAAATGTGCACATTGCTACTTTGATTACTTTCTCTAAGAGATCTTCTCTTGCTTACTACAAAATTGCTTTTAGGGAAAAAGAAAAGTTCTTTTAAGATCAGTCAGTCACTTCTTGTTTTGATGGAAATCGTATAATGAGGCCAGCCACAAAACGGCAGTATAATGGTGTATATTAATAATGGTTGTGACGGACAGATGATTAAAACAGTATTTGTAGTAAAGTTTCAACAGGACTGAATGGTTGCATTGGAGGAGTAAGTATGAGGAAGGAATTAGAGATTATGATTTCATTTTTTCCTGAAAGAAAAACTAAATTAAGAATACTTGTTTTTTTTCCAAATATGCAATTTTGGAGAAAATTATGTAAAATTTAGGACATGTTCCTTTTTGTTACAAAATTCATATGTTTGTCATAAGTTCAAGAGCTGGGCTTAAGAAAAAGCTAAGTATTTGAAGACATTAAGAAAGCTATATGACCATTGAATTTTTGGAAATGCATTAGATCAAAGAGATAGTATATGGAGAGAAATAAATTGGGCCAAATTCTATAAAACAACAATATTTAAGACGTATTCAAAAGAGTGGATATCCTGCAAATAAAACAGAGAAGTGGCCAAAGGATATGAAATAAAATAATTTGTGATGAAGAAAATGATTGATAAATATCTAAACAATTTACTTGAGTTAATACAGTTATTACATATTTATTGGTGACATTGGAAAGAGTTTTTTTTGTCTTTGTTTTGTTCATTTGTTTTTTCAGACAGGGTCTTGCTCTGTCTTGGCTGGAGTGCAGTGACATGATCACAGCTCACTGCAGCATGAATGTCCTGGGCTTAAGTGATCCTCCCACCTCATACTCCCGAGTACCTAGGACTACAGGCGCGTACTGCCATGTCCTGTGAATTTTTCACATTATTTTTGTAAAGATGGGGTCTCATTATGTTGCCCAAGCTGGTCTGGAACTTCTGGGCTGTAACAATACTCCAGTCTTGCCCTCCCAAAGTGTTCGTATTACTTTGGATTACAATTGTGAGCCACCATGCCTTACCAAGTTTTTTCTTTTTTTTGATTGAGATGTTTAAAATAAACCAGTGTATTAATAGGTAAATGATGAGAAAATAAGAGACATATTTGCCCATGATGTGGAAATAGGACATAGGATTATAGGAGTGCAACAACATGGTAATGTTTTATTTTTGATAAAAAAGTAAAGTTGCATTTGCCTAAGGTACACTACTAACTTACTTTGTTTCAATAACATATTTTCTCACATCGTGTCCAAAGCTAGAGGGTTAGAAAATTTACTCATTTATTGTTAATAGACCTGTCTTGTGTGCTCACTTTATAGTGAACACAATTATTAGAGTTGAAGAAGCACAGTTAAAAAAATTTTTCAATATCTGTCTTTGTGATTCATCTTTAAGCACTCAAATATTTGCTGCATCATTAGTGATCTATGCCTAAAAAACAGAGAATGGCAAATACTGGACACATGTATGCTTCTAGTACAATGACTCAGCTATTAGAATCAGAAAAATATATGTTACACAGGTTTTCTATGCCTAATATATAATTACTAAATTTAGAATGCTTTCAAAAATCCGTATGATCAATACAGTGTATGAAAAAGATGTATGACTGCCAAAGTAATTTACATTTTTTCATTTCTACAATTTAGCTCAAAACATCATTTTGGCAGTATTTAAAATGTTAATTTTTTGTGTGTGCAGGGTACAGCAAAGTGGCAGAGTGAATACCTACAGTAATTCCCAATAGGAACACCAATTTGAACAACTATACACATGCAAAAAAATCACAAAATTCAAGGGAAACTGAGTACATGAGCAAGACTTTGAAACCCCTTAGACTGCAAAAAAGAGTAAAGCAATACATGAACTATAAGAAGATGGTTCTCTGTGACTGCATTATTTAACCAACTGTGCCTTACAAGAAAGGCTAAAAGAAATTATTCAAACTGAAATGCAAGGTTGCTAATATGTTATACAAAAACATCCAAAGGTATAAAATCCACAGGTAAAAGTAAATATACAGACAAATTCAGAATACTCTAATATACATCCCTAGTGGGGTAAATTAAAAGACAAAACAATAAAAAAAAACAACAATAATTTGTTACAGGATATAAAATATAAAAATATAAATTGTGACATCAAAAATGAAATATGTGGGATAGTAAGAGTTAAAGATCAGATTTTCTTGTCTTTTTTTTTAATCAAAATTAAGTTATGCTTTCAAAGTAACCTGTTATTGAACTAGAAAAAACTACTTTAGAATTCATATGGAACAACAAAAGGAAAAAAATGGCCCAAATAGCCAAGGCAATACTAAGCAAAAAGAACAAAGCTGGAGACATCAAGTTACGTGACTCCAAACTGTGCTACAGAGCTATAGTAAACAAAACGGATGGTACTGGTATAAAAACAGGCACATAGACCAATGGAACAGAATAAAATCCTGGGAATAAGGCCACATTCCTATCACCACTGGACCTTTGACAAAGCTGAGAAAAACAAGCAATAGGGAAAAGATACCCTATTCAATAAATGGTGCCGGGATAACTGGCTAGCAGTATGCAGAAGATTGAAGCTGGACTCCTTCCTTACACCATATACAAAAATCAACGAAGATGGATTAAAGTCTTAAAGGTAAATCCCAAAACTATAAAAACCCTTGAAGACAACTAGGCAATATCATCCTGAACATAGGGACAGGAAAAGATTTCATGACAAAGACACCAAAAGCAATTGTAACAAAAGCAAAAATTGACAATGGAATCTGATTAAAGTAAAGAGTTTCTGCACAAAAAAAAGAAACTATCAACAAAGTAAACAGCAACCTACCAAATGGGAGGAAATATTTGCTAACTATGTATCTGACAACTGTCTAATATCCAGCATCTATAAGAATCTTAAACAAATTATAAGAGAAAAACAATGCCATCAAAAGCGGGCAAAGGACATGAATTGACACTTTTCAAAGACATATATGCAGCCGAAAAGCATATGGAAAAAAAGCTCAATATCACTTATTGTTAGAGAAATGCAAATGAAAACCACAATGAGATACCATCTCATGCCAGTCAGAATGGTTATTACTAAAAAGTCAAAAGAGATGCTGGCAAGGTTGCAGAAAAAGAGAACACTTTTATACTCTTGGTAGAGTGTAAATTAGTTCAAATATTGTGGAAAAACGTATGATGATTTCTCAAACAGCTAAAAGGAGAACTACCATCTGACCCAGCAATCCCATTACTAGGTAAATAATCAGAGGCATATAAATCATTCTACAATAAAGATACAGCATGTAAGTGTTCATTGCAGCACTATTCACAATAGCAAAATCATGGCATCAATCTGAATACTCATCAGTGACAGACTGGATAAAGGAAATATGGTACACATATACCACAGAATATTATACAGCCATAAAAAAAGAACACAGGATTATATCTTTTGCAGGAACATGAATAGAGCTGGAGGCTACTATTGTGTGCAAACTAAGCAGGAACAGGAAAGCAAATACCACATGTTCACACATAGAATAATGAGCTAAATGGTGAGAAGATATGAACACAAAGAAGGAAGCAACAGACACTGGGATCTACTTGAGGGTGGAGTGTGGGAGGAGGGAAGGGAGCAGAAAATATAACTGTTGGGTCCTGGGCTTAATTTCTGGATGATAAAATATTCTGTACAATATAACTCCATGACCTGAGTTTACCAGTGTAGCAAACCTTCACATATACCACTGAACCTAAACTATTAGTTTAAAAAAACAAACAAAATAAAATAACTTGTTATTTCTATAACATGTCCTTTGTAAGCCTATTGGCACTCTCAAAGAAAAAACCTTTAATAGATACACTAAGAATAAAAGCAAGAAATTAAATCATACTGATACTGAATATCACTTACTCACAAAGGAAAACAGTAAAAGAAAAGGAAAAAAATCAAAGGCTATACAAAACTACTGGTAGACAAGGAACACTAAGGCAGCATCGAATTGTTATCTATCAGTAATTACCTTGAATGTGAATGGATTAAATTCTCCAGTTGAAAGGCAAAGTGGCTGGATGGATTAAACAAATAAGATCCAGTTGTCTGTTGACTATATGAGGTTGCCTTCATCCATAGGACACATACTGGCTGAAAGTGAATGGATGGAAAAAGATATTCCATAAAAATAGAAACCAAAAGAAAGCAGGAGTAGCTATAGTTTTGTCAAATAAAATAGACTTCAAGTAAAAAACTATGAAAAGATAAAGGCCATTATGAATAATAAAGGGGCCAAAACAGCAAGAGGATGTAATAGTCATAAATATATATGCACACAACATCAAAACACCTAAATATATGAAACAAACATTAATAGATCTAAGAGAGTGATAGATAGCAATACAATAATAGTAGAGCACTTCAATATCCATCTTTCAGCAATCGAAAAATCATCCAGACAGAAAATTAGCAAAAAACATTGAATATAAACTACACTCTAGACCAATGAATCTAAAAGATGTTTTATGGAATATTCCTTCCAAGAGCTTCAAAATATCCATTATTTTCAACAGCATGTGAAACATTCTACAGAACAGATGATATGTTAGTCCACAAAACAAGTCTTAACAAATTCAAAAAAATCAAAATTGTATTATGTCTTTTCTGCTGAATTAAAACTAAAAATTAACAACAGGAAAAACTTCAGAAACTGTACAACTTCATGGAAATTCAACAGTATTCTTGTAAACAACAAATGGGCCAATGAAGAAATTAAAAGATAAATTGTAAAATTTGTTGAACAAATGAAAATGAAAACACAACATAGCAAAAATTGTAGGATACAGCAAAAGATGTTCTTAGTGGAATCTTTATAGCAGTACATATATATATTATATATATATTTATAAATATATTATATGTATTTATAAATATATAATATATATTATAAAATATATATATTATATATATTTATAAATATATGTAATATATATATTTTATAATATATATTATAAAAATATATATAATATATATATTTATAAATATATATTATATATATATATATACATATGAAATATCTTAAACAACTTAAGGATGCATCTCAAGAAACTAGAAAAGCAAAAACAAATAAAACCTAAAATTATTAGAAAAAAATAAAGATCAGAGCACGAACAAAAGAGACTCAACCATCTACCAAAGAACAATGAAATGAGTTTTTTGAAAACATAAAATCAACAACCTTTAGACTACCAAAAAAAGACTACAATAAACAAAATCACAGATTAAAGAAGACAGTAATATTGATACCACAGAAAATACAAAAACATAATAAATTTGTTTTTGTATCATAGCATAATAAATTGCTATGAAAATTTATATGTCAGCAAATAGGAAACCTAGAAGAAACTGATATATTCCTGGATACATACAACCTACCACTATTAAAAAAGAAGAAATATATAATGTGAACAGACCAATAACAAGCAGAGATTGAGATAGTAATGAAGGTTCCCATTAAAGAAAAGCCCAGGATTAATATCTTCATTGATAAATTGTATAAAACATTCAAAGAAATAGCACTAATATTTCAAAAACTATTCCAAAAACTGAAGAGGAGGAAAATATTTCAAACTTATTCTATGAGGCCAGAATTACCCTGATTTTAAAACCAGACAAGGATAGAACAACAACAACAACAACAACAAAAAAAAAAACAAATGAAGGCAAATATCTCTGATGAACGTAGATTAAAAATTGCTCAGCAAAATACTTAGCAATCGAAATTTAACAGCATATTGAAAAGCTCATTCACTATAATCAAGTAAGATTTATCCTAGGGATGAAAGAATAATTTATCATATGTGAATACATAAATGTAATATATCACATTATTTAAAAAAATAAAAAACAAATACCTTATGAGTATCTCAACAGATACAGGAAAAGCATTTGACAAAATTTAACATTTCTAACTGATAGCCTTCAACAAATTAGGAATGGAAGGAACATAACTCAACATAATAAGGGCCATACATAATAAACACACAGTCAACATTACAGTAGGCAGAGAAAAGTTGAAACTTTTTCTCTAAGAACTACAACATAATAAGAATGCCCACTTTCTCCACTTCTAGTCAACATAATACCAAAAGCTCTATCCAAAACAATTAGGAAAAATAGACATTCAAATTGGAAAGAAGGAAGTCAAATTTTTTCTCTTTGTATATGACATGTTCTTACGTATACAAAATATTAAAAATTCTACCAAGAAAACTGTTAGAACAAATAAATTCAGTAAAGTCACAGGATACAAAATCAACATACAAAAATCAGCATCATTTCTATATATTAATAACAAACTATCTGAACAAAATCAAGAATGCAATTCCATTTATAATAGATAAAAAATAAATACATTTAACCAAGCAGGTGAAATATCAGTACAATGAAAACTATAAAACATTGATGAAAGAAATTGAAGAGGACAAGAATAAATGGAAGGATATCTGATGTTTATGGATTAGAAGAATTAATATTGTTAAAATGCCCATGCTATTCAAAGCAATTGACAGATTCAATGCAATGCAATCTCTATAAAAATTTTAATATAATTCTTAGCAAAAGTAGAAAACAATTACTTAAATTTATATGAAACCACAAAAGTGGTATCAAATAGAACTTGAGGCCTCACACTACCTGATTTCAAAATACACTACAAAGCTATGGTAACCAAAACAATGCAGTGCTGGCAAAAACAGACATGTAGACCAATGACACAGAAAAGGGAGCCCAGAAATAAGTCCACTCACAAAAGGCAACTGATTTTCGACAAAGTTGTTAAGCACAAACACACAATAGGGAAATGGTAGTCTCTTCAATAAGTGGTGCTCGGGAATCTAGATATCAACATACTTACAAAAAACATGACCCTTATCTGTCACCATGTACAAAAACCAACTTAAAATGGATGAAAGACAGACTGTATGAAACTACTAATAAATAAATATTATATAAATTGATTTGAACAAGAATATTTGAGATAAGATGGCAAAACAGAAGCAAGAACAGCCAAATAAATCAAACTACATCAAACTAAAAAGCTTCTTTACAGCAAAGGAAACATTCAAAAGAGTGAAAACACAACCTATAAATTCGTGAAAATAATTTCCAAGTATACATCTGACAAAAGGTTAATACCCAGAAGGTATAAGGCACTCAAACACCTCATTAGCAAAAATACAACAAATCCAAATGAAAAATGGGCAAAATCTATTTATAGATATTTTTCCAAAACACATACACATACAAACAACCTTCTATTTTCTTTTTGATTATATATATATAATACGTAATATATACATTTTGCCTTTTCAAATGTATATATAATTCATATTATATATTATATATATACATTATATATATATTCCATTAGGTGATTTAATGGTACTTTAATAACTGTTAAGAGATATTGGTTATTTCAATGTAAGTTATAACGTGGTTCATTCCTAAGGGTATTTGTAGTTAATGATGATAATATGAAAACTAAAATCAGATAAAATACAATGTGCTAAACCTTTTATGTATTCTAACTTTAAAAGGCAATTGCAACAATTAAGACTGACTTATATATGCGCTCTTTTACTATGATAATATTAAATTAGGGCTAACTTATGTTTAAGTTATATATATGAAACAAATATTTCATATTTATATATTTATATATAATATATTATAAATATATTGTATATGTTATATATATTATATATTATAATATATATTATATAGATTAAAATATATTGTAATATATAATCTATATAACATATTATATATAAAATATACATTACTATATATAAACATAAAAATAAGTTTAATATATGTAACTTAAACATAAGCTTAAAATGTATATATATAATATATATTTGATTTTATGTATATAATATATATATGTTATATATAATCAAATATATTATATATAAAAAATCAAATATATATTTTATATTTGATTATATATTATATTATAATTATATTATAATATATAATATATATTATAATTATATTATAATATAATATATATTATAATATAATTATAATATAATATATAATATATTATATTATATTATATATAATATAATCTATTATATATAATATATATTATAATATAATATATATTATATATATGATTGTAAATAATATGATCATATATTATACATTATATATTATGTCATTTATATATATAATATGTATTATGTATAATATTGTTTATATATTTTTTATATATATAGTATATATATAATCAAAAAGAAAAATTCTGTCAATAATTGGAGAAAGGGAAACTTTTGTTCACTGCTGGTTGGAATGTAGGTTAGTATAACTATTATGGAGAACAATATGGCAGTTTCCTTAACAATTTGAAGATAGATGTACCATATGATACCATATGATCCAGGAATCACACTACTAGGTGTATATCCAAAGGAAATATGTTGAAGAGACATCTGAACTCACTTATTTATTTCAGCACCATTCACAATAGCCAAAGTATGGAATCAGTCTAAATGTCCAACAGATGAAAGAGTAAAGAAATTATGGTACTATGTGTATTTACACAATGGAATTCTGTTTAGTACAGAATGTCAGATACCACAGAATCTCATTCATATGTGAAATTTAAAAGAATTCTTTTCATAAAAGTTAAAAATAAAAAGTGATTACCATAGTCTTGGGAAAATAAGGGGCAAGGTGAATAGGAAGAAGCTGGTCAATGGGTACAATATTACAATTAGATAGGAGGAATAAATTTTGGTATTCTATTGCACAGTAGGGTGATTACCGCTAGTAATAATGCATGATATATTTCAATTAACTCGAAGAAAGCATTTTAAATGTTCTCACAACAAAGAAATTACACATGTTTAAGGTGATGCGTATGTTAATTCCCATTATTTGATCATTACACAATATATGCGTGTATCAAAACATCACATAGAACATAAATATGTGCAATTACCATGTATCAACAAAAATAAAATAAAATTAGAATTTTGGCATCCTGATTTTTGTTTTTCTTTAATGTTCACACTCATCTTTATTCTTAGCATTTTTTTTTTTTTTTTTTTTTTTTGAGACGGAGTTTCACTCATGTTACCCAGGCTGGAGTGCAATGGCGCGATCTCGGCTCACCGCAACCTCCGCCTCCTGGGTTCAGGCAATTCTCCTGCCTCAGCCTCCTGAGTAGCTGGGATTACAGGCACGCACCACCATGCCCAGCTAATTTTTGTATTTTTAGTAGAGACGGGGTTTCACCATGTTGACCAGGATGGTCTCGATCTCTTGACCTCGTGATCCACCCGCCTCGGCCTCCCAAAGTGCTGGGATTACAGGCTTGAGCCACCGCGCCCAGCCCTAGCATATTTTGTTATCCTGTTCAAAGGATAAAAAAATAATTTATGTTGTTAGGCAAAGGAAGTAGCACACATTAATACCACAATGGGAAGAGAACAAACAGAATACATGATATGGGTTTTTATTGTTTTGTTTTTTATTCACATCCCTTCTCATTATTTAGATATGCTTTCTAACAAAGAGCTGTGTCAACTTGTGTAAACCCTCTCTAGTGTGTCAAATTCTGACATACACCCACAAAAATGTTAGATGAGGCAGAGTAGCTGGATCTGAAGAAAAGAAATGAAACTCAGACTTAGGGAAGTCACACACACAGTGTGGAAGTAACAACATTATATTCAATGACAGCTGTATGCTAGTCTTGATCAATGAGGAAACTATCAGCAACTGCTTTTGTTCTTGTAATAGCTCCAGTTTTTTACTGAAATTTACATCTACTATCTAATAATTTCAATAATTACTTTCTAAGCATTTAGCAATTCATCACAACTACATGTTCCCTCCTAAATTAACTCATCATAAGTTTGATTTTGCTTAATTTATTCTCTAACAGTTTATTACAATAAATTAAATTATGATGCTCTCATTAAAATGAAATAGGAAATGCTATCAGGAGATTTATAAAAGAACATTTTCTAATTTCTGCAATAATTTATTTATTAATATTTTTCATGCCATTTTTCTTAACACAATTTTTACTAAAAGTGTGTACCTTCTTTTTATTACTTTACAATGGACATCTATACAAGATATAATATCATGTATATTTATAAAAATATACTTACTCTTACATTAAAAACTTCACTTCCATTTAATGCTTTTCTTTAGAGACATTAAAAATATTTTAAAAAATCAAAGAGACTCATCATTTAATAGAAAACATTAAGGTAATTTTTGTATTTGATTGAAGAAATATTTGTGATTTAATTTGACAATATTCTTATTAGATTCATATTTTAACTCATTCAGTCTGCATATTTTGAAAAATAAAATTAAGGATGAAATGTTTTTCCTATTGGAATGTCAAGAAGTTATAATCATTTCCAAATTTAACCCGGAGAACATTGTACCAAATGAAATAAGCTAGTAACAGAACTACACCTACTGCATAAATTCACTGATAGAATATATATAAAATAGTCACTTAGAGAAAGACGGAAGAATGGTAGTTTTCTAGAGCTTGGGGGGGTGGAAATTAGGAGTAGCTGTTCAACATGTGTAAAATTTCAGTTAAACAATTCAAGTAAATATTAAAGATTTGATGTGCCTATAATTAAAAATACTGTATTGTGCACTTAGAAATGTGTTGAGAGGGAAGGCAGCATGTTTTTATTACATTTAAAACAATGCACTGATATGTGTGTATATGTAGAAATTATAGCACTTCAGTACACTTCATGTTTTACCACTGTTTAGCAATTTAGAAAGAGATTGAAAGAACTTTTAGCATTAAGGTGAATTTAATATTATTTATGTCAAATATTTTAGTTACAAACAAAAACCACTTTGTTGCAGAAATATGATGGTCTCATATTGACTAGTATTACCTTGTTTTATATCTTCTGTAACAGAAAAAATAGGAAGATGGATTTAGAGAATAGTAAAAGAAGATAAAACTATGTGAATTGAATCAGAAGCAAATTTATTTATTCTTTTTTTGTTTAGAAAATGCATAGATTTTTAAAATCCTTTTTTCTTGGTCAATAGGGAAAATTTATTCAAGAGAATGTTGAAGACAAAAGTTTTAACTAATTTAATGCCCAGGCTATCAAGAATAATTTACTGCATAACATTTTATGTAATTATTACAATTATTTTTTGAGATGGAGTCTCCCTTTGTTGCCTAGGCTGGAGAGCAGTTGCTCGATCTTGGCTCACAGCAACCTCAGCCTTCTGGGTTCAAATGATTTTGGTGCTCCAGCCTCCTGGGTAGCTGGGATTATAGGTGTGTGCCACCATGCCTGGCTAATTTTTTTTTCATATTTTTAGTAGAGACAGGGTTTCACCATGTTAACCTGGCTGGTCTTGAACTCCTGACCTCGTGATCTGCCAACCTCAGCCTCCCAAAGTGCTGGGATTGCAGGCTTGAGACACCATACCTGGCCTACTTTATGTAAAATATTTTATTTAATACACGCAGCTTATCTCCTAAGCGATTTTACTTTTCATTTATTTATTTATTTATTTATTTATTTATTTATTTTTGAGATGGAGTCTTGCTCTGTTGCCCAGGCTGGAGTGCAGTGTCACCATCTCAGCTCACCACAACTTCCGCCTCCCAGGTGCAAGTCTTAACAATATTTGTTAAGACCCCAAATATTTCAGAATTTAGAAAATCTTTTTAATTTCAATTTTTCCATCTTACAATTGGAGATTTAACTTAATGTATTTTGTGTTTCTGATAGGTTCATCATAGACTGCATAGACAATTAAATAATGAATTCATTGAAACAACGTAGTTTTATTTTAGGTTTGCTGTATATATCCAATGCAACCAACATAACTTTACTATATATGTTACAAAAGCAATTGCAATGAAAACAGGATTTTTTTGTGAAATAATTTTTATGAATCTCAAATACTGAGTAAATCTTTACATCTATTTTCATTAATTTTAAAGCAATATTTTCTTTAGCAGTATTATAAGAGATTCATCTAGGTAAGGAATAAAACTCAATATGTTACATAAGGATTTCATATACTTGTAATAAAAATATACTTGATTTTATGTTATTCTACGGTTGAATTTACATATCTCAACTTATTTATTCTTATAGAAACAGTCACATATTTCAAAGAAACAGAAAAAAGTATTTATTTAGTTCTGTCATCTGTATTCTAACAATCACTTTTACAGAAGTTAATATTAATGTTTTCCTAATATTACAAATTAATTTTTAATTTTATGTGTAAATACAAAAGACCTAAAAAAGCTAAAATGATGGTTAAGAAGAAAAATAAGCAGGAGGGCTTATACTACTTGAATTAAGACATTAAAAAACAATAGATATATATAATTTTGGACAATGGTCTGCAAGTTTGTTTAAAAAAACAACTAAACATACACAGTTCCAATCCTTGGTATAACCTCTTTCCAAATTAAAATTATCTTCTAATGCAATTTTTACAAAAATGTTTCTAGAATTTTTATGATAGAAGACTAAACGTGAATAAATCCACTGTGTATCAAGAGGAAAAGAATAAAACAATTGTGTATTTATGCAATGGAATTCTGCTCAGAAATAAAAGCAATGAAAGGTAAATTGTGAAAGGCAACAGGAATGGGTCTCAGAACCATTTTTCACTGTGAAAGAAGTATTGATAAAAGTGTAAGGAATAAAAACTTTATATTAAATAATACAATAAGCAAATTTAATCTATTCTGGGAAAAATCCTAACAGTGGTGGTGGAGATTGATTGCAGAGGAGCATGAGGGAGCTCTTTGAGGTTCTTGTGATGTTCTATATTTTGATACACTTTAAGGTTATTCAGGTGTAGGCATTTGTCAAAGCACAAGGAATAAACACTTAGATTTGTATATTTCCTGACAAAGAAATTTTAAGGCAAAAGATAAGCTAAAAAAATTGCTTTAGTTGATGACATGCATGCTAAAGCATTTAGCATAAACTGTACAGATGTCTGCAGTTTACTTTGAATCCATCAACAAATAAATTGAGAGATTAATATAGAAAGGTCTCTAATAAAGCAAATATAATAAAATGTTAATAAAGGAGTCTAGATTGTGAATATTACAGACTTCAGTTTTGTGTCAACTCAGCATTCATACATTGAAACCCTAATCCCCATCGTAACTGTATTTGGAGATAAGATCTGTGAGGAGGTAATAAAGGTTAAGTGAGGTGGTAAATGTGGCCCTTAATTGGATAGGACTGGTGCTTTTATGAGAGAAACACCAGAGCTCTCTTTCTGCCATAGGAAAACACACGGAGAAGCTGGCCCTTTCCAAGCTAGAAAGACCCTCAAGAGGAACTGAATTGCTGATACCTTGATTTTGGACTGTTTAGCCTCTAGGACTGGGAGAGAGAAAAAAGTGCTGTGTAAGCCATCCAGTCTATGTTATTTTTTATGGCAGCCTGACCAAAGAAAGTAGTTGTATGGGAGTTCACTGTAAAACAAAATTCTCTTTTCCATATATTCCAAAACTTATATAATGAAGAAAAATTTCATTTTTCTATGCTACCCTCACTGCCAAGCTTATTTCTGAAAGGAGATTATTCATCTGGCCTCAGCATTTCAGGTACAACTTTTTTGGCCAACAAATTATGAGAAGTAATGTATTTCACTTTTAAGCAGACACCTAAAAGCCAGATAAAATTCTGCTTACACTTTTCACTCTCTTTTAGAATAATATTCTCGGATAGACACTAGTCCTAGAGAAAGAAAAATTAAAAGATATGAAGCAGAGATAGCCAACTCCATGAAATACACAATGCACATGATAAATACATGTTTCTGTTTTGTAAACTATTGAAAATTTGGGATTTTAATACTATTAAGAATCTCTAAATCTATTATACCATATATGTGATATATTGGGTAAAATACAGATCTCAGTGTCAGTAATTATCATCTTGTTATAATTCTAATTTCATAAATGCTTAAAATTCTAAGTAGCAAATCTATTAATCATGTGCCTACTTCTTAGTCAAGTCAGAGTTTGGCTTTGGATGATTGTCCCAGAGATGGCTAACAAATTTGCCTAGTTCATAAGTGGGTGATATTTTACATTTTGAAAAAGAATATTAGAAAAATATTTACTTAGGAAAATCACTATTTTAGTTCCAAGTTGTAGATTTCTGTGCATCATCATAATAGCCATTTTAACTAGGCAATTTATAAAGTGTATGTACATATGGATTTCAGTAAATACAATAAATTGCATATGATTACTATATAAATCTATGAGGATACCATAAACAATCAATGTAAAATGAGAAAAAGATAAACAAAACATCATTATCAACTCCTGAATTAGGGTGTGATTAATGCTGAGGAAAATGATTCATTAGGGACTGAAGACTGAATCTAGGAGGAAATGATTCAGTGGAGGAGAAAAAATTTAACATGATGTAAAATAATATAAGTCCATAACAAAACATACTGTTTTAGGATTGATATGGTTTGGCTCCCTTTCCTCACCCAAATTTCATCCCAAATTATAATCCCCATGTGCCCAGGAAGGTACCTGGTGGGAGGTGATTGGATCATGGGGGCAATTTTCTTCATGCTGTTCTTGTGACAGTGAATGAGTTGTCACAGTATCTGATGGTTTAAAACTTTGTGGCAGTTCCCACTTCTCTCTCTCCCTCCTGCTACCATTTAATATGTGCCTTAACTTTCTACCAAGATTGTAAGTTTCCTGAGGCCTCCGCAGCCATGTGGAACCGTGAGTTCATTAAAACTTTTTTGTTTATAAATTACCCAGTCTCAGGTATTTATAGCAGTGTGAGGACATGCTAATACAGGAAATTGGTACCAGGAGTTTGGGACACTGCTATAAAGATACCTGAAAATGTGGAAGTAATTTTGGAACTGGGTAACAGGCAGAGTTTGGAACAGTTTGGAGGGCTCAGAACAAGATAGAAAGAGGAGGAAAAATTTAACACTTCCAAAAGACTTGTTAAATGATTGTGACCAAAATGCTGATAGTGATATGCACAGTGAAGTCCAGGCTGTGGCGGTATCAGATGGAGATGAGGAACTTGTTGGGAATCAGAGTAAAGGTAACTTTTGCTATGTTTTACCAAAGACACTGACAGCATTTTGCCCCTGCCCTAATCTGTGGAAGAGATGATTTAGGGTATCTGGAAAAAGAAATTTCCAAGCAGCAAAGCATTTAAGAGTTGACTTGGGTGCAGTCCCATTACTGGATATATATCCAAAGGATTATAAATCATTCTATTATAAAGACACATGCACACATATGTTCATTGTGGCACTGTTTACAATAGCAAAGACCTGGAACCAACCCAAATGCCCATCGATGATAGACTGGACAAGGAAAATGTAGCACATAATACACCATGGAATACTATGCAGCCATAAAAAATGATGAGTTGGTGTCCTTTGTAGGGACATGGATGAATCTGGAAATCATCATTTTCAGCAAACTGACACGAGGACAGAAAATCAAACACCCCAGTTTTCACTCATAGGTGGGTGTTGAACAATGAGAACACATAGACAGAAGGAGGGAGCATAACACAGTGGGGTTTGTTGGGGGGGTGGAAGAGGGGAGGGACAGCAGGGGGTGGGGAGGTTGAGGAGGCATAACATGGGGAGAACTGCCAGATATAGGTGATGGGGGAGATGGAATCAGCAAACCACTTTGCCATGTATTTACTTATGCAACAATCCTGCATGATCTGCACATGTACCCCAGAACCTAATGTATAATAATAAAAAAGAATAAATTGGTTCTATTCCTCTTGTCTAGCTTCTGATGGTTTGCTGAAAACATTTGGCATGACCTTGTCATTTTTTAAGGATGCTGTAAAAGCACCACCTTGATATCTGCCTTTATCTTTACATGTGTGAAGCCTCTGGGTCCAAATTCCCGTTTTATAAGGATACCAGCTATATTGGATTAGGAGACACCCAACATTACCTCACCTTAATTTATTACATCATCAATGACCCAATTTTGAAATAATGTCACATTCTGGGGTACTGTTTTAGGGGTTTAACATATGAACTAAGGAAAGAAGAGCATAATTCACCTTATAACAACATGGCTGCATATTTTTAGTAGTGAAAAATAGAAGAAAAGAAGCTGAAGACATGTGCGTAAGAATTACAAGAGTGTTGGCCCATGGAGATCTACCTACATATGTCAGGAATTGAGGATTGATTTTTAAAAAAAGAAGGAATAAGAATAAAGATTAGAGATACTGTTTAGTTAGCTAAACAAACAACAAAAAAGAGTACTTTGTTTTGTGTCTATCTTTTGGAGGCTATTTTTCTTCATGGCCTAATTTCTAATATCTTATAAATTACATCTTCTTATATTATTTCTAGCATGTTTTTAGTCATTCAGATGAGAGAGTAAATTCAGTCCTTATTATTCTATCGTAACAAGAAGTCTGAAATACTTCTTTCAACGGTAAATGTTAAGTTTACATTTTGAGGAGACATTGAAGTTTGACAGTAGTACGTTTGCAGCAGAGTTTTTAGAAATTTTGTAATTATTTGCATTGAAGACTTCCTGGGTATTTTGTTGTTATTTTTCGTAGATGGAGTGTATAATGGAAGCTATCTTGCAGATGTATTTATTCATTCTATACAAATGTGCTTAAGTACTTGTGATGAGCCAGTTCCTGTGCTACATTCTGAAGAAACTTAAACTAAGAAATCTAAGAATTTTCCAGTATACTAGGAGAAATTTTGTCCAAATGGCATATTATAGTTATCAATATCTATTAATACACCTAAAATATAGATATAGCAAAATATGGTGAACATATTTGCTTGTCAATCCAGCAGTCATTTCTACTTATTTTATAGATAACATAGCTCAAGATTTGTTCATGGTTAGTGTTACAAGAGAATATTCCTCTCTCTTATCTCCATTGCATAGCCTGTTACTCTTTGATAGAGGTAAGTTTAATGGTATGCATTTGAATGAAGCCTGGAAAATGATACAGGAAGATGATTCTGGGTAAGCATCAGACAAGAAATTTTATTTATATTTCAAAGAGCACATACAAAGAAAAATATCCCTTTCCTTATTCCATTGAAATCATAGAACTGGAAGCTGTTGCAGCCACCTTAAATTCAGAGAGGTTAATCTGAGAACAAGTTAAGATTCTAAGGATAGGGAGTAGACATCTGAAAAATTGCCTGATCTTCAGAACTCTTATATGAAAACTACCGTGTACTCATTATCTAAGCCATGTGTACTTAAGTATTTTTTAATGTATAAACAAATTATCCTGACACGTATTTTATATAATCACTCTTTCTCTTTCCTAAACGCAATGGCATTAGACATTACATCCAGTTCTACCAGTTCGATCCATAATCCTGGATTTAGAAGCATTAAAGTGATAAATTTCTTCAGAGACATTCTTCATTGCTTAATTCAAGTAACAAATGACCAAAATGAAAGGCAAATTAAAACCTATAGAACTTTTGATTCAAAATAATTATGATTTTCTAGGTCAAGTTACCTCTCATTTCCCCAAATTTCACTGTAAAAGTGAACACTTAATGCTGCTAATTACAATGACCAGGTTATAATTCTTCAGTTTGGTTAACCTCTTTTACCTTAACATGTAACCTTTTCTTTCACTGATGTTCTCTCTTGTCAATAAAGCACATGGAATTCACACTATTTTCAAAAATTCTTGATATTTTATTTAAAACCATGCTTATTTAAAACATTAACATAAATGTATCTTTCTTGTATATTAAATTTAAAGTGACAATATGCAACTTATTATCTCTACTTAGTAATACAGTGCACTTATATATGACAAAGAGTAATTTTCATCAGGATGTCCCCAATGTACTTCAATCTAAAAGCATCTTCTATTCCTCATGTCCTATTGCCCTTTCATTGTTCTATGGCCTCATGTTTAACATCTCTATTTGCCCAGATGCCAGCTCGAGAAAATTAAAGGCCATTACAAATATGATTTTCTCTCTTATCATAAATCCTCTAATCAGTCAAATTTGATCAGTTTTACCACCTTAATATCTTTTATATCCTTCTTCCCTTTCTTTTCTTATGTATGGCAATTTAATTTATGTACATATTACTTTTCAAATTTATTATTATCATAGCTTCCTAAAGCATATCTCTACCTCCAATTTATTGGATCTTAAAGTTGTTTCTTAAACAACTACATGTAGTTCTTCTTAAATACTAATTTATGATATTGTTTTTCTTAAAATGCCCTAGTATCATTAAGAAAATTTTTGGAATAACCTATCTTAGCAATTAATGTTCTTCACACTTTAATCCTCAGCTATATTTTACTTTGTTTCTTCCCACTGCTCTCCAGTGATAGACAACTACTGAATTCTCAACCTGCATCAGGGTATTTTATATTACCAAAAGTTGTACATTCTGTTCTCAGCTCCGAATGACTTTCTATCCTCTCTGTATAGTTGTCTCCTTCTCCTACTTCATAGCTGAGTTCCAAGGAAACTGTTTCTCTGAACTTGTCTCTCACCTCCCAATAGGGTAGCATATTTATTTTATGTTACCATAACAACTTGTGTGCATAATTCCTTATATCATTCAACTTTTATGCCTGCTATCCAGCACATTACTCAGAATATAGAAGGCAAACAATAAATGTATGTTGAATACATAACAATAGAAATGAATGGTTTCCTTCTTTGATTTGTTCTTATCTTTTGTGTGACATAGCTGCTATTTGAGGAAGAACAATTTACAGCTACTTGTTTCATATACCTGTTGTTCAGAGTCATTCATACGGGAAAATACTTGTGAGAGTAAATACAAAATAAAATGAAAAACATTGTAAGTAGCAAAAACACATTCTGTAAATTTTACTACTTTCTAATATAGGATGTAACAATTTTTTTCTTTTACAAAAATTATTTCTTTTTATACAATGTCAAAATGCCTATTGTTTCTGGAAACACGCTACCATTTTCCAAACAATTTATTTATTTCCATGAAAATATATTTTTTTTTATTGAAGAAAGAAAGAAAGAGAGAGAGAGAGAGAGAGAGAGTGAAAATATTTTTAGACCAGTTCCAAAATGTGTAGAGGAAATAGTCACACTATAACATTAGTTTTAAGAATATATTCGTATTTAACATATAGTCTCAGAGACCTATAAGAAAATTCATTATCATATTGTATAAGTAATGACAATGTGTCTCTATTATCCATATAAGACAAATGAGGAATGGAGGAGGTAAATACTTTTCCTTTGTGCTATAAGTTACTATTCTTGATCTAAACAAACATTATGAAAAGAAAACTTCTTTTAATGGCTTGAATTTCTCTTCTAAATATTAGCACAAAAACTTACATATTACATTAAACTAACTTGACATAACCATAAAGTCATAGTGGAGAAAATGTAACAGAATTCTAATTTGTTTATAAGACAATTCCACATGACATTTTCATCAGTTTAGTAAATGTCACATTCTCAATATTAATATGAATCACACAATACAGTCTTACATATAAGGAACTTCTATTTGTGATTTCTTGTTAATGATAAGGACATGTTCTCTTTATTATATTTTTTAAAGGTAAGAATATTTTCTCAATTTTTGTGACTGTAAAGTAAGTTTGATTAGAATCTGTATCGCAAAGGGAAATTTCATATTTATAAGACAAATTTTATTGTAAAAGTATGTAATTTCAATATAACAAGAACTGATAGACTTCAAAAGCAAAATATAATTTATATATGAATTAAAAATGCCCAGGTCAAAGTAGGATAGCAATTTACTTGAAACACAGATACACAGTTTAATATTGTGGAAATAAACTATCATATTATAATACTAAAGTAATTATGACCATTCTGACATTTGAAAGCTTTGAAATTGATCTTTCTGAATCATTCTTTGTCAAAGGCATACATATATGCTGCATCTAGGTTTTGGAAACATCCTTTAAAAATGCACATTGAGCACATGGACACCAAAAAGTTTAAAGTAATAGTCAAGAGAATTGTTAATAGAAGAATGAAAAATGAGATTTAGCACAGAATTTTTAAAAGTTAATTTATTGTATTTTTTAATGAGCATTCTCTGTAGCCATTCCTCATTTTAACATAAGTAAACAGTATGAAATTTTAAAAACATAACTTAGTTGAACATAATTATTTATTCTTTTTGTTTATGAGTTATAAAAATACTTTGTTGGGGAAGATATACAAGATCAGTTTCTGATAATCTGTGAAAAAATAAACATTTCTTTTTGATGACTTTAATTTTTGCCTGTTTTAAAAGAGAGGTTAATATTTTCCTTCATTTAAAAACATATTGATTTTCACTTACATATATCAATTATTTATGACGTTTTGGCTAACAACAGACTACATATACAACAGTGGACCCATAAGATTATAATTTTTTTACTGTACCTTTTCTATGTTAAGACACTTACTATTGTGTTGCTGAAATGGCCTCATTACCTGGAGGGTCACGTGAAATTCTTGGTCATGGCCAAGGGAATCAAAGATGCCGACAAACTAAGGGTGAGGTTAGATTAGAAGTTTAATAGGCCAAAGAAAGAGAAGAGCTCTCTGCTTCAAATAGGGGTCCCCAAAAAAGTTGCTGTTCCACAGTGAAATGCAAGGGTTTTAATAAAGAAGCTACTGGGGAAGGGGGTACCTTATCTATATAGGGCACGAAAAACTGATTCTAATCAGGCATGTCATTTTTATAAAGCACCAATCTCTAGCAGACCCCATCCCAACCTTTTATTTTGCAGGCGAGTTCTCAGCCTGAGCTACACCATGTTGCTTATCTCTTTGCTACTGCGCATATGCTAAGAAAACTGCAGGAGTTGGGGATAGGCACTGGGGATGTGCCTGGCCCAAGGTAGTCCTTTCTATTGGTGCAGCTGCAGGCATCTACCTACCCCATGCAAGCTTCCAGCTTTCTTATCTAAATATGTCCCCAACAAAGAAAGTAATGTGCTTACTAACGCCCACTGTGCTTACTGAGACCTACTATGTGTGTGTGAAGCTTGCTGATTACCCAGGAAGCTCCAACTTTGTGTTGGGGATGCTTTTTGTCTGTGTTTACAGCCCAATCTTCCAGGCTACCCTTTGTTGTAAGTGATTCCTTGGGCTGCTTTTTGTTGGAAGGGAAGTTATGCCAAGGACTCTTTGTCCTAACTATCTGCCTAGTTAGTTTCTTTCTACCTCCTCTCACTACAATTGCCTACAGTATTCAGTACAGGTTTGTAGCCTAGTAGCCATAAACTATATCACATAGCCTAGGAATGTCATAGGGTATATTATCTATGACAATTGATATGTGTAAGTATGATCTATGAGGTTTGTATGACAAAGTCACCTAATGATGTGTTTCTCAGAATGTATCCCTGCCTTAAGTGATGCATGATTATATTGCAATAGCCACCTCCCCTTTAAAAAATAAACCTTTTCTATAAAGCTTTTATTTACCTAAGTCTGTCTAGATTTGTTTTTATTTGATATGGGAAAAGTAGATAATATTTTTTGGAAATTTACATTTATATATTAACTTTAAATATAAATTTTTACCCATTAGAAATGTCATTGTTGACAATTAGGTTAATATTGTGGGGAGGGGAAAAGAAAAAGAATCTTGTCTGTAAACATGGTTTTAACTGAGAAATACAATTCAAAATTGTGACATATTAAATACATTCTAAGATTTAGATGCTCATTTTAAATGCTAGTATAAGCCTATGCCACAAAAGCATCTAAGTAGGTTACTTCTCACACACTTCTAGTTGCCCCTTAGTAGTTCCCTGACTCAGATTCACATTCAAACAGTGGAAACTGCTTTAACAGGATGATAACTCTGTTCTCTTCCCTGGGGCAAAATCCATTTAACCTGGCCTGACCACCTAACCAGGTGTGAATCCTCACTGAGGTGCAAATTCATTTCTGTATAATAGAATGGTTACCATTTCACCCCTGGGGAAACAGCAAGTGATCAAGAATGAGCCATTTAAATTCAGTTCTAAAATACGTAATTAAAAAATAAAATTTCAGAAACAAGAAGATCTTACTGGGATAACCTGCAGGGAATGTTGCCTATGGAAAATATAGCTTTAGTATAGATTGATCTAGGAGAAGTTCTGGCCATGCAATATGGAAGTACTTGTAGATTGTGGTCTATAAGACTCATGCTCCTCAGTTGCAATTAAATCCTCCAAAATACCATATATATCTCTGCTGAAGCAGCCTCATGCCTCCATAACATGGGTTGCCTTTTAAATTGCTGCCTTTCTAGAGATTTCTTTCACATAAAGTGATTGCAAAGGAATATTTCATTATTGCACAATACATATATTTGACACTTCGAATGGTTTTCTTTGGCTTCTAAGGGGACTGTGGCCATAAAATCTGTCTTGTTTGGAGTGATAAGCATTTGTGAACTCTATGTCATTGTTTGCTATACGACTTTGTTGTATGTAATTGTCAACATATATGATAAAGTAGCGTTGGAAGTGCAAAGATCCATCATGTTTCACTGTGCACTACAGTAACATGGCAGCTGCTATACAGATGTGGGGGCAGGTCACTCATAGCCTTTGAAGTAGATTTATCAAATTGTTAATTATGTCAAAATTATTAAATATGATAGAATTTATAATAGTTTTGTTTGACAGCACTGATAATTGAAAATGAAAAGGTTAAAACTATAACTTTATATTCTCAATGATGTGTATTCTAAAATATCTTCTATGAAATCAGTATTTATTAAAAGATTAGCTTAAAACTTGTCTAAAAGTTGGAAATTATCCCTGCTCCTTTTAAATGAAGGCAATGAAAAGAAAGAGTTGCCAACACATAGTTATGAGCTTTTAATTGTCTCATTTGACATGCAGTTCATCTCTTTAAATAATTGTACCAAATGTCATCAGCAACATCACATAATTGGTGACATAATGATAATTAATCCTTTTAAAGTTATATGTGTTAGGAAATATATTACATAATTGTCTGAGAAATAATTTCAGCAGAAAATAATCTTCAGTTTATGTGAGAAATAAAGTAGTTGAAAGCTAAAAGTTTAATCTGCTGGAGGTGCATATTAAAATGATAAAATAATAAAATAACAGCAGAAAGAATAGAAACCAAAGCTTAACTCAAACACACATGTCCTACCAGGTTTATTTTGGCTTAAATGATAGCAGATATTCATTGTCAGCACTGCAGCAGTTTGGAAATCTTTGTCATCAAGGCAAAGGTTACATTTAAGTATGATGCAACTACATTTTATTAAACATATTAATAATGATATGAGCAATATGATTAACAAAGCATGAGATTTTTTAGACAATTTTCTAACCACATAAGTTAAAATGTTAATATTATCTGCATATTGCAGGTGCAGAACTCAAGGCCCTGATGGTTTACATAAATTTTCCAAGACAATAAGTTAATAGGTATAGAAACTGAAACAAAACAGAGTCTCAGGATCCCAAACTTATAATGGAAATTGATTCATGAGGAAAAAAACCTGCCTTCCTTTTGTTCTCAGATAGCTGTGATGATAGAAGGCCACATATCTCCCCAGATGGCTTCCCTTACAAACTACTCACAAGGAAATTTCTTGTGGACTCCAAAATCTTTCAGAATATATATCTCCCATAAAATAGTCCTAAAACAGAGTTCTGTTAATTCTCACCATACAATTGAAATTAACAGCTTATCTTCACAGGCATGGGGCAAAAACAAGAATGAAAATCATCCTTCTGCCCACCTGAAAGGAATGACAAATGCATTCTTTCTTTATCTTTTCATATGTTTACTGTGTCTTACATAAAATGTAGGTTTACTCCATGCAAGAGGAATGCACAGTTGACAGTTCTTCCAACCTCTTTCTCTCAGGTAAAGTGTAGATTCACTGAGCCCTAATCAAAGCCTTAGGAGAATGTAACCACTTGCCTCATTTCCTACTCTCCCTCCCCCTCTTTTTTCTTTCTTCCTTATCCTCCTGCCTGCTTTTTCCCATTCAAACACTGAAATCTAGCTGGGTGCGGTGGTGCACACTTATAATCCCAGCATTACGGGAGGCCAAGGAGGGCAGATCACTTAAGGCCTGGAGTTTGATACAAGCCTGGCCAATATGATAAAACCCTGTCTCTACAAAAATGCAAAAAATTAGCCAGGACTGGTGACAGGAGCCTGTAATCCCAGCTCCTAGGGAGGCTGAAGCAGGAGAATCATTTGAACCCGGAAGACAGAAGTTGCAGTGAGCTGAAATCGTGCCGTTGCACTCCAGCCTAGGCAACAAGACTGAAATTGCATCTCAAAAGAGAAAAAAAACAAATTGAAATTCTCAAAACCCTTTTATGGAAAAGCAGGGATCAGAGATGTGATTTGTGTTTTTTTCTAGGCATGTCTTCAACCTTCCTAAAACAAATCTCTACATCAAGACCTGCCTGAATTATTATTTGGTTTACAAACCAAGTTTTAAACAGAGACTTTGAATAATGATGTGGAATCCTAACACTTACAGTATGTCTCTTCTTGCCAGAACACAGAGATACAATATTCAGGAAGCCCACCTGGATATCACTTCCCTACCCCAACAGATATCTGTTCTTCATAGAAACATAACTACATTGAAAATAAATATCATTTATTGGTTCATCTTTAGTTTGGCATGTAAAAATACTTGATAACTCATATGACCTTTTTATTTTTGAATTACATAAACCACCTAAAAAGATTTCTCCATTTAATTCAGCTTAAGAATTATCTGGGCAGTGGTTTAAAATGCAGCTTCCTGGAGGAAATTCTAACTATTTTTCCGATTGGGCTTATGAATATACATATTTAAATGTTAAAAGATAATTGTGAGCTAGGTGTTGTATGGGTAACACCATGAGAAAGATGGCCACCAAAATAATCTTGTAAAATCACAAGCAATTTCTGTCTTCCTAGATGAATTTCAACATTATGTAACTTAAAACCTTTCCTATATAAAATATCACACAAGAAACATAAAACTGATACAACAGTCTTTATTTTCTTTGCAATGGTAAATTGCAAGATCTTAGATTTATTCTTTGAAGACATTAGTGGAAGGAAAAAGCACAAGATTAATTGTGTTCCTTTATTTAAAATGATAAAATATTACATATTGTTGCTACTCTCAGTCCTTCCAGGGCAATTGGCAGTGTTGCAGATGGTGAGTACTCTATAAGCCTAGATCCTTGAAGGACAACCATGGTAGAAGCAATGAACCAAAAGTAACTCTTTGTTGTTTAAAGACACAGGCTTTGTTGCTACTGATACTGCATAATTACTTAGCCTTCCCTGACTGAGAGTATATATTACTTTCTCTTCTGCCTGAATGATTGTAGAAGATATTTGTCATTTTTTGGCTGCCCATCAATCAAATCCTAAGACCCTTCCTTTGCCACCCCTTATTCCACTCGAATGAGATAACATTTATGGGAGAAGAGCATTGCATTCACCTCAGAAGCATAACGGGATGATTACCCTGTTCATTGCTCTGCCAAAGCCCAGGAAATAGACAAATGTCTGTGTCTCAGACATTTGGAAACTCTATTCCAGAAACTTTTGAGTTTTGAGTGATGGTGAATTAAGCTGTTGCAGACGTGGCCCTTTGTAACAGGAACTGCTTATAAACTTCCAGAATTTATTCTCCTCAGCATATTTTATAGATTTCCATCTTCCTGATTATCCCATCAATCCTTAAACTTCTCCTATACAATTATAATTGCCATTATAATATCATATACATTTTGTTATTGTTATTATTACTTAATACATAAAGAGTCAGATAGTCAGATGTGTTTCTTGTAACCCAGAACCTTGACTGAGAGTGCTTATCTTAAGAATAATTATTTGAAGAATAGACTAGGAATAAGGGCATTTAAACAAAAAAATTGTCATTTTCCTTTTGAAGAGTAAACGTTTTTGTTAATTCTTTCAATTATTCTTGTTGTTATTTTAAAACTTAGTAAATGTATTTATTTATTTATTATTTTTATTTTATTTTGAGACAGGGTCTTACCCTGCCACCCAGGCTGGAGTGCACTGGCACAATTTCAGCTCACTGTAACTTCCACATCCTGGGCTCAAGAAATGCTCCTATCTCAACCTCCTGAGTAACTAGGAATACAGATGTGTGCTGTTACACCCAGCTCCTTTTTTTGTTTTTGGTATTTTTTGTAATACCAAACACTGGGGTTCACTGTGTTGCCCAGGCTGGTCTCAAACTCTTGGTGTCAAGCAATATGTCCCCCGGCCTCTGAAAGTGCTGGGATTACAGTCATGAGCCACTGTGCTCAGCTAAAATGTAATAAATTTCAATATTTTCTTCTTTAAAGGAGATAATATACTCTGAGCTATATAAAAACTCATGGTTGTATGGTTTAACTGTCGTGAGGTTTTCTTACATACACATCAGCTCTCCATAGGCCTCTTTTCAATACCTTTTCAATTTTTTTTTTGGTCACTCTCTTACTTCCAAATATATTTGGCTTTTAGCAACTGTATCCTTCCTTGTTAATGCTTGACTTGTTTAAATTTGAGGAAGCAAATATTTGATTCATATTTCTGTAACTATAGTGTTGTTGGAGCCTGACATTGAACAGCTTGCAGTCACTAAATTCATAGGCTGCCTTTCGACTTACAAAATTAAATGGTTGAATATGCTCCTATATGTAATCAATAATTGGAGAACTTTATTATTGTATTCTGTTCTACATACTGCTAAGTAAGTTTTACATAAATAGGGGATTTTTTTGCATTTGTTTGCCTTGTTTTTAAAAAGAATACATATATTTTTCCTAGAGACTTGGTTGCTTTTTCTTTCTCCTTTATTTTTTTTCTCTCTCTGTGTCTCTTCCTGACATCTAAATGATGGATTCTAACCTCACTGCAAGATACAGCTAAGGACCAAGACTTTAAATAAATTTCTTCCTGAATTCCAGACTCATCCAACTGCCTACCCTTTATATTCATTTGAGTATCAAATAGATATATCAAACTTTTCTATGTTTCTATAAACCTCATATTTCTTTATTTTATTTTATTTTTTTTGAGACGGAGTTTCGCTCTTGTTACCCAGGCTGGAGTGCAATGGCGCGATCTCGGCTCACCGCAACCTCCGCCTCCTGGGTTCAGGCAATTCTCCTGCCTCAGCCTCCTGAGTAGCTGGAATTACAGGCACGCACCACCATGCTCAGCTAATTTTTTGTATTTTTAGTAGAGACGGGGTTTCACTGTGTTGACCAGGATGGTCTCGATCTCTTGACCTCATGATCCACCCGCCTCGGCCTCCCAAAGTGCTGGGATTACAGGCGTGAGCCACCGCGCCCGGCATATTTCTTTATTTTATTCTTATCCCCCAAACACACTTTTCCATTTCTCTCTCATCACTTATTTAGATCCTTGAACCAAATTTTATTCTTGGTGCAGATTTCTCTTTAGGTCATAACTCTTATTCCAACTTATCTTCTGGTCCCACTAGCAATTACTTGGAGAATATATTCTGAACTCAATCACTTTTAAATATCTCAACAATTACCCAGGTCCAGGCATAATTATCTTTTCTGGGGATTACTGAAAAAGCCTGCTACACTGGGGCACTGTTACTGTTTCTAAATCCCTCAGAGTGCTCTCATCAGGGAAGAAATACTTTAATTTTAAAAATAAACACCTGATAAATTTCCCTTGTGTCGATAGCCTTTCAATCCACCTGCTATGGCTGTGATATGGCTCTTGCGTAGCTCATCATTGCCACATGCCTCCTCACTTACACTTCTTTATTCCCAAAGGACTTCTCTCTGACCTAAAGGCACTAAAGACTTTGTTTCTTCTGTGGTTGCTTGTATGTGCCCTCTACCTGGACAGTTCTTGCTCAGATATTTACATATATTATTCTGCCAGTTATTCACCTTGTCAGTTCAAATTCCACCACAGTAGATAATTTCTTACCATGTTTATCAGGTAAGAAAATGTTTGATTTCTAATTTAAAAAGCACATACACACACACACACACACACACACACACACACACTCATTTATCAGAGACTTAAAGGGCAAAGTGCATTTTTCTCATGTAAAGAAAATTCTGACAGTAAATAGTTTCTGGATGAGTTCACCTGGATGAGTTCTCTTTTCTCATGTAAAGAGAATTCTGACAGTAAATAGTTTCTTGATGAGATCAACAATGCCATCAAGGGCCCATATTCTTCTTTTTAAGTATTTTTATTTGTATTTATTATGGGTACATACTAGTTGCACATATTTGTAGAGTACATGTGATATATTAATACAAACATATATAGCATTTACCCCTCTCTCTTTCTCCTGATTTGTATATGAAGTATAGGCTTCCCCTTTGCCTTCTGCCATGATTGTACGTTTCCTGAGTTCTCTCCAGAAGCTGAGCAGATACCAGCATCATGACTCCTATATAACCTGCAAAATGATGAGTTTATTAAACCTCCTTTCTTATAAATTTCCCAGTCTCAGGTATTTCTTTACAGCAACATGAGAACAGATGAATCTAGCCACATAACCGAAAATTAAACTAGGTTGACTTTTGGATATAAGTGAAACTTTGAGTTTATTTTGTGTAAACCCTTCTAATAATCATAAGCAAAACTTAAGTCATCTTTCAAAACTCGTATAAGATAATTACTTGCAAGAAATCCTCTTCCATCTAGAAACACCCATTGTAATATCCAATCATTGTAAAGGTTAAATGACTTCCTCATTGTAAGACATCCTGTAAAGACATCCTTCTTATCACTTTTCCGTTTGAGGTCTCCAGGATCTCTATATATACATTTTGAATGACAAAAAACTTTTGGATTTTTCTTAATTTGATCTGATTTTATTTTTCTACTCTACAGGGCAAAAGAGACTGTGAATGTAAGCTACTGATATAAAATGGATATATTATCCTGTGTTAAATAGGAGGCCCAAAGTGTCAGCAAGGATCTTTATAATATAGGAAGCAAGAAGATCAGAGTCTTTTAGGAGACATGGCTAGGAAAGCAGAGGCCATAATGAATGGCGTGTTGGCAGGCAGCCATGAGCTGAGAAATTCAGGCAGCTTCTAGAAGCTTGAAAAACAAGGGAACAAATTCTCCTCTACAGCATCAAGTAAGGAATACAGCCCTGTCTATAGCTTGATTTTGATCCAGTGAGACTGTTTTAAACTTTGGATCTCTAGAACTATAAGATAATAATGGACTTTGTGTTCATTAAACCCAGTTACTCTTTCTATATCCCTCAGAGTGCTCTCATCAGAGAAGACACACTTTAATTGTAAAAACAAGCATCTGATAATTTTCCCTTGTGCTGATAGCCTTTCAATTCACCTGTTGCGGCTACAATATTGCTCGTGCATAGCTCATCATTGCCACATGCCTCCTAAGTTACTCCTTTTTACTCCCAAAAGACTTCTCTTGACCTAAACGCACTAAAGACCCTAAAATTTTTCTGCTGTGGATATTTGTATGTGACAAAATTTGGGATAATTTGTTATATCAACAATAAAATACTAATGCAACAAAAAGCATAACAATTTTTTAACATATTACTTAGAGAGCAAAGTATGATTTCATCAAAAATGTAAAAAAATTCAAATTAATGAAAATCAAATATCTTATAATACACAAACATTCTAAGATAACATTTAAAATAATTGCAACTGTCAGATAAATCCTTCAATGCAATAATCTAACTTTTTAATTATACATGTCAGAATGAGACATTGCTAATAAATTATTGTGTTTAGCTCTGCATATATTATTCTAGTTAACTGTGTGCTTGTTGCACATGATGAACCTATTATCCTTTCTTTATAAATTTCTCAGTCTCAGGTGCTTCAAAAGACTTGCAAAATATCTGTAAAGCTATAACTAAAAACAGGCTTTGTTTCTGAACACTGGGATGGAGTGTCAGTTAGAGGAGGGAATCCCTTTTACTTTATGCACATCAGTAATTTTTGTGTTCTTACAATCACACATTATTTTGAAGATAAAGTAAATGCTGTTAATATTTTCCTGTATCTTGTATTATTTATATTTTATTATCTTTGATTATAAATATTATTTTTATTCATTTTTAGCCCTTTCAGTATCTGGGATAATATTTATCTTGTTATTGAAAATTTACATACTTCTAAAGAAATATTTTTTAAAATCTGTTGCAGTGATTCTCTCACAGCCTATACCTGTTTTGTGACATAATGCAGTGACACTTATTTTACCACCATTGACTTGCTTCACTTTTATTGAATGATAAAGTGTTGCTGGCCTATTTGTTGTTGCAGTATTCAATATTAGCATCTCTCAATAAGCATTTACCATTTCATTTCTAGGTTTTGTGTGGTTTATCTCTATCCCTTCTGAGATGCTGTAATTATGCCTAGTGTTAAGTTCATAAGATTTTGGTTTGATTCATTACAAAACTAACATATCTAGAGTTAGACATGTATGTATACATAGATAGAAATGTAATTAATAATGATTAACTTTACTTCCTCAGAATTATGTACAATCAATACCATTACTGTATAGTTATATCTCTTAATTCGTCATGCAGAATTTGTACATAGCATTCATTTGTACTTTATTTTATATGACTAAAATGTCACCACCTAGTAATCCCACAGTAGATAAATTGTCTTTGTCCTATTGTGGTATATAAGCTTTCAACATTGTGAAATAAGATGTTTTTCTATTTGTTGTAAAACAACAAAATTGTAGTTGAAAATATCTTGACACACAGTAAACCTTAAAAACAGACCTATATATCAAAATCTTAGGATATTTAGCAACTCTTCAGTTTCCATGGCAATTGTTCAAAATTTATAGCATATGAGAATAATATACTCTGGTAGTTTGAGGAAAACATTATCTTATATTCAGAATGTATTTCATATGCTGTCATTTATGCCTTTGAAGTGACATTTCAGAGACAGAAAGAGAAAGAGATCATGCATACATGTCTATCTGTATGTTAGATTTTCTGTCTTACTAATAAACTTCAAATCTTGGTAGTTTAACATATTATGGTTTATTTCTCACCCAAACTGATTCTAATGTGGGCATAAGCTCTTACATAATAAATTTATGCCATCTGGAATAAATCTATGGCCTTCAAATTTTCATCTAGGGAAGAGAAATAGAAGGAGAAAACAAGCAATTGACTGCCTCAAGATAGAATTTGTAGACTGATAATGTGCTCATATTTCATTGACCATCACTAGTTACATGATCTACATCTCATCTAAAGAGAGGTTGAAAATAGAAACATGAGTATTTGGTAAGCTTTAACTGTGGTTGCCATACTATGGCATTAAAAAAGAAAAACTGTGATAACATTAATATTAAAATCACAAACAAGGATCACTAAATGTTTACATAAGTAACTAGAGACAACACAAAGCATGGACTGTCCCTGAGTTAATACAGGTGACAGTTCTATAAGCCAGACAGACAATTAGTCAAATATAATAAAGGTGAGATTCATATCATGACAGCGGAAAAACAAAGCTCTGTAGAATCTTAATTGCTATTTTCATTGCTTTTTTAGCCCACCTTTCTTTCTGTGTTTTCACCTGCGTTCTCTTTCCATTTGCCAGAAAAGCTCTCTTTAATCTTTCTACCGTAGAAGATGAATTCTTTAAGTTTTGTTTCGTTTTGCAACTTTTTATTTCCTAATTTTTATAATTATTTCACTGAGTAGAAAATTCTATGTTAAAAGTTTTTCTTTCAAATCTTTAATTCTGTTATCTTCTCACTTTTGTTGCCTCTGTTGAAATGTCAGTTGTCCATCTTACTGTTCCTTTGAAGGTAATGTATTTGCTTTTTAATTTTTTTTCTGATTGCTTTTAGACTACTTTCTTTGTATGCAGCAGTTTGACTTTAATAGAAATAGGTATACTTTTCTTTTTTTGCGTCCTTTCTTGTTCTCTCTCTTTTTTATGTCTCTAAACTAATTTTGTGTAAGGTGATAGTGCTCCTTAACCCATATGCCTTTCATTATTAGAATGCTAAGCTTGTAGAGGTTATTGATGTTAAGCTTGATGACCTGTCGCTCAAGGTCATCACCAAGGTGCAATTTTTCACACAAAATATTTGCAGCTTCTGGCATAAATGAGCTAAATCTAGGGATCTTTTATCATAAATAATTCTTAGCAATTATCTCTTTAAACGCCACTTCCGCTTCATTTCTCACTTCTCCCTTTAGGATTCAAAGTATATATATATGTTAGACTTTTGTGCTTGAGTACTAATACCACTAACACTCTCTGCTTTCTTTTTAATTTCTTTTATGTAGTCTAAATATTTTCTATTGAACTGTATTTTTTGACAAGATGTGTTTATCATATGCACAAAAATAAGACTTTGTATGATTATATGTACAAGACTGGTTTCCTATAACACTTTGAATGGGCAAAACCACAGCAATAACCAAAAAAATTAATCCAAAAGAGAATGGATGAATAAATTGTGGATTTAAAAGTTATACAACTATGTATTTTTGTTTGCTTTTAAACTTTTTATTTCCATAGGTTTTTGGAGAACAGGTTGTATTTGGTTACATGAGCAAGTTATTTAATGGTGGTTACTGAGATTTTGGTGAGCCCATCACTTAAGCAGTGTACACTGAACCCAATTTGTGGCCTACTATCCCTCACCCCACTCCCACCCTTTCCCCTGAGTCTCCAAAGACAGTTGTATCATTCTTATGCCTTTACATTCTCCTAGATTAGCTTCCGCTTAGGACTGAAAACATCTATTTGATTTGATTTTTTGTTCCTGAGTTACTTCACTTAGAGTAAGTATCCAGCTTCATCCAGGTTGCTGTGAATGCCATTAATTCATTCCCTTCTGTGGTTGAGTAGTATACCCTAGTATAAATGCCACAGTTTCTTTATTCACCCATTGATTGATGGGCATCTGGGCTGGTTTCACATTTTTGTAATTGTGAATTGTGCTGCTATAAACATTCATGTACAAGAATCTGTTTTGTATAATGACGTTTTTTCCTCTGGGTAGATAGCAGTGGGATTGCTGGATCAAATGGTAGATCAACTTTTAGTTTTTAAGGAATCACCACACTGTTTTCCATAGTGGTCTTACTAGTTTACATTTCTGCTAGCAGTGTAGAAGTGTTTGCTCTTTACCTTATCTGTGCTAACAACTATTTTTATTTTTTTTAATTTTATTTTGGCCATTCTTGCAGAAGTAAGATGATATTGCATTATGATTTTGATTTGCATCTCCCTGATCATTTATGATGTTGAATATTAAAAAAAAAATTATTGTAATTTAAGGTCTGAGGTATATGTGCAGATCTTGAAGGACTGTTACATAGGTATACACATGCCATGGTGGTTTGCTGCCTCCATCCCCCCATAACCTATATTAGGTACTTCTCCTAGTGTTATCCCTCCCGAATCTTCCCACCTTCTGCTATCCCTTCCCTAGCCCAAACCCCAAACAGACGCCAGTATGTGATGGATCTCTCTCTATGTAAATGTGTTCTCATCGTTCAACACTCACTTATGAGTGAAAACATGCATGTTTGGTCTTCTGTTCTTGTGTCAGTTTGCTGAGAATGATGGTTTCCAGATTCATTCATGTTCCTGCAAAAGACATAAACTCATCCTTTTTTATGGATGCATAGTATTCTGTGGTGTATATGTGACACATTTTCCTGATGCAGTCTATCACTGATGGGCATTTGGGTTGGATCCAAGTATTTGCTATTGTAAACAGTGCCACATTGAACATAGGTGTGCCTGTGTCTTTATAATAGAATGATTTATAATCCTTTGGGTATATGCCCAGTAGTGGGATTGCTGAATCAAATGATATTTCTAGTTTTAGATCCTTGAAGATCCACACTGTCTTCCACAGCAGTTGAACTAATTTATGCTCCCACCAACAGTGTAAAAGTGTTCTTTCTCCACATCTTCTCCAGCATGTGTTGTCTCCAGATTTTTTAATGATCATCATTCAAACTGGTGTGAGATGCTGTCTCAATGTGGTTTTGATTTGCATTTCTCTAATGACCAGTGATGATGAGCATTTTTTCATGTTTCTTAGCCATGTAAATGTCTTCTTTTGAAAAGTGTTCATACCCTTTGCCCACTTTTTGATAGGGTTGTTTGTTTTATTCTTCTAAATCTGTTTTAGTCCTTTGTAGATTCTGGATATTAGCCCTTTGTCAGATGGGTAGATTGCAAAAATCATTTCCCCCAACCAATTCTGTTGGTTGCCGATTCACTCTAATGATTGTTTCTTTTGCTGTGCAGAACCTGTTAAGTTTAACTAGATCCTATTTGTCTATTTTGGCTTTTGTTGTCATCACTTTTGGTATTTTATTCACGGAGTCCTTGCCTATGCCTAGGCCCAAAACGGTATTGCCTAGGTTTTCTTCTAGGGTTTTTATGGTGTTAGCTCTTATGTTTAAATCTTTAATTCACCTGGAGTTAATTTTTGTATAAGATGTATGGAAGGGATCCAGTTTCAGCCTTCTGCACATGCCTAGCCAGTTTTTCCAACACCATTTATTAAACCGTTTTTTCCCTATTGCTTGTTTTCTGTAGGTTTGTCAACGTTCAGATGGTTGTAGATTTGTAGCATTATATCTGAGGTCTCTGTTCTGTTCTATTGGTCTATATCTCTCTTTTGGTATCAGTACCATACTGTTTTGGTTACTATAGACTTGTAGTATAGTTTGAAGTCAGGTAGTGTGATGCTTCTAGCTTTGTTCTTGTTGCTTAGGATAGTCTTGGCTATGCAGGCTCTTTTTTGGCTCCCTATAAAGTTTAAGGTGTTTTTTTTCCAGTTCTGTGAAGAAGGCCAATGGTAGCTTTATGAGGATAGAATTAAATCTATAAATTATTTTAGGCAGTATGTCCATTTTCACGATATTGATTCTTCTTTACCATGAGTTTGGAATGTTTTTCCACCTGTTTGTGTCCTCTCTTCTTTCCTTGAGCAGTGGTTTGCAGTTCTCCTTGAATAGGTCCTTCACATCCTTTGTTATTTGTATTCTTATGTATTTTATTCTCTTTTTAGAAATTGTGAATGGGATTTTACTCATACTTTGGCTCTCTGCTTGTGTGTTATTATTGTACAAGAATGTTTGTGATTTTTGCACATTGATTTTGTATCCTAACACTTTTCTGAAGTTGATTATCATTGTAAGGAGATTTTGGGCTGAGACAATGGGGTCTTCTAAATATATAATTATGTCATCTGAAAATAGAGACAATTTGAGTTCTTCTTTTTTTTAATTGAATACGCTTTATTTCTTTTTCTTGCCTGATTGCTCTGGCTAGAACGTCCAATACTATGTTGAATAGGAATGGTGAGAGAGGGCACTGTTGTCTAGTGCCAGTTTTCAAAGGGAATGCTTCCAGTTTTTGTCCATTCAGTATGATTTTGGCTGTGGGTTTGTTGTAAATAGTTTTGATTATTTTGAGATATGTTCCTTTAATACCTAGTTTATTGAGAGCTTTTAGTATAAAGGGCTGTTGAATTTTCTTGAAGACCTTCTCTGCATCTGTTGAGATAATCATGTGTTTTTTGTCTTTGGTTCTATTTATGTGGTGGATTACATTTATAGATTTGCATATGTTGAACCAGCCTAGCATCCCTGGGATAAAGCCGACTTGATCATGTTGGATAAGCTTTTTGATGTGTTA
This sequence comes from Cebus imitator, assembly GCF_001604975.1. Lineage (NCBI taxonomy): Eukaryota > Metazoa > Chordata > Mammalia > Primates > Cebidae > Cebus > Cebus imitator. Next base: position 496,899 of record NW_016107344.1, read on the forward strand.
TTGCATTTGGTTTGCCAGCATTTTATTAAAGATTTTTGCATCTATGTTCATCATAGATATTGGCTTGAAATTTTCTTTTTTCACTGTGTCTCTGCCAGGTTTGGGTATCAGGATGATGTTAATCTCATAGAATTTGTTAGGGAGGATTTCCTCTTTTTGTATTGTTTAGAATAATTTCACAAGGAATGGAATCAGCTACTGTTTGTACCTCTGGTAGAATTCGGCTGTGAACCTCTCTAGACCAGGACTTTTTTTAGTTGGTAGACTATGAATTGCTGCCTCAACTTCAGACCTTGTTATTGGTCTATTCAGAGATTCAACTTCTTCCTTGTTTAGTCTTGGGAGGGATTAAGTGTCCAGGAATTTATCCAATTCTTGTAGATTCACTGGTTTATCTGCATAGAGTTTTTTGTAATGATCTCTGATGATAGTTTGTATTTCTGTGGAGTCAGTGGTTATATCAATGAAATAAAATGAGAAGGCAAAATTGGAGAAAAAAGAGTGAAAAGAAATGAACAAAGCATCCAACAAATATGGGATTATGTGAAAAGACCTAATCTATATTTGAATGGTGTACATGTATGTGACAGAGTGAATTAATCCAAGCTGGAAAACTCTCCTCCAGGAGAACTTCCCAACCTAGCAAGATAGGCCAGCGTTCAAATCCAGGAAATACAGAGAACACCACACAGATATTCCTCAAGAAGAGCAACCCCAAGGCACATAATCGTCAGATTCACCAGGGTTGAAATGAAGGAAAAAGTGCTAAGGGCAGCCAGAGAGAAAAGTCAGGTTACCCACAAAGGGATGCCCGTCAGACTCAGTGGAACTCTAGGCAGAAACCCTACAAGACAGAAGATAGTGGGGCCAATATTCAACATCCTTAAAGAAAAGAACTTTCAACCCAGAATTTCATATCCTGCCAAACTAAGCTTTATAAGTGAATGAGAAATAAAATCCTTTACGGACAAGCAATTGCTGAGATATTTTGTCACCATCAGGCCTGCCTTACAAGAGCTCCTGAAGGAAGCATTAAACATAGAAAGGAACAACCAGTACCAGCCACTGCAAAAAATGGACCAAATGGTAAAGACCTTGGACAGAATGAAGAAACTGCATCGACTAAAGGGCAAAACAACCAGCTAGTATCAAAATGTCAAGATTAAATCCATATATAACAATATTAACCTTAAATGTAAATGAGCAAAATGCCCCAATTAAAAGACACAGACTGGAAAATTGAATAAAATTCAAGACCCAACAGTGTGCTGTATTCAGGAGACCCGTCTCATGTACAAAGACACAATTAGACTCACAATAAAGGGATACAGGAAGATTTACCAAGCAAATGGAGAGCAAAAGAAAGCAGGAGTTGCTGCTCTCTGATAAAACAGACTTTCAACCAACAAAGATCAAAAGAGACAAAGAAGGGCATTACATAATGGTAAAGGGCACAATGCAACAAAAACAGCTAACTATCCTAAACATATATGCATCCAATACAGGAGCACCCAGATACATAAATCAAGTTCTGAATGATCTACAAAGAGACTTAGACCCCCACACAATAATAGCGGGAGACTTTAACACTCTACTGTCAATATTAGACAGATCAACCAGACAGAAAATTAACAAAGATATCCAGGACTTGAACTCAGATCTGGACCAAGTGGACCTAATAGACATCTACAGAATTCTTCACCCCAAATCCACAGAATATACATTCTTCTCAGCACCATATCACACTTACTCTAAAATTGACCACATAATTGGAAGTAAATCACTCCTCAGCAAATGCAAAAGAATGGAAATCATAGCAACCAGTCTCTCAGACAACAGTGCAATCAAATTAGAACTCAGGATTAAGAAACTCATTCAAAACTGCACGAATACATGGGAACTGAACAACCTGCTCCTGAATAACTACTGGATAAATAATGAAATGAAGGCAGAAATAACGATGCTCTTTGAAACAATTGAGAATGAAGACATAATGTACCAGAATCTCTGGGACACATTTAACACAGTGTCTAGAGGGAAATTTACAGCACTAAACGCCCACATGAGAAGCAAGGAAAGATCTAAAATCAACACCTTATTGTCACAATTAAAAGAACTGGAGGAACAAGATCAAACAAATTCAAAAGCTAGCAGAAGGCAAGAAATAACTAAGATCAGAGCATAACTGAAAGAGATAGAGACACAAAAAAACCCTTCAAAAAATCAATAAATCCAGGAGATGATGTTTTGAAAAGATCAACAAAGTAGATAGACTACTAGCGAGGCTAATAAAAAAGAAAAGAGAGACGAATCAAATAGATGCAATAAAAAATGATAAAGGGGATGTTGAACATTTTTTGATACGTTTGTTGGTCATTTGTATATTTTCTTTTGAGAATTGTCTATTCAATTGCTTAGCTCACTTTTTGATGGAATTGTTTTTTTCTTGCTTATTTTCTTATGTTCCTTATAGATTCTGAATATTAGTTCTTTGTCAGATGTATAGATTGTGAAGATTTTCTCCCAATTTGTGGGTTGTCTGTTTACTCTGCTGACTGTTCCTTTTACTGTGCAGAAACTTTTTACTTTAACTGAGTCCCACCTATTTATCTTTGTTTTTGTTGCATTTGCCTCTGGGTTTTTGGTCATGATGTCTTTGCCTAAGCCAATTTCTATAAAGGTTTTTCTAATGTTTTCTTATAGAATTTTTATAGACTTAGGTCTTAGATTTAAATTTTTGATTCATCTTGAGTTGATTTTCACGCAAGGTGAGAGATGAAGATCCAGTTTCATCCTCCTACATGTGGCTTGCTAATTATCTCAGCAATATTTGTTGAATAGGCTGTCCTCTCTGCCTCTTCATATTTTTGTTTGCTTTGTCAAAGATAACTTAGTTGTAATTATTTGGATTATTTCTGGAGTTCACTATTTTGTTCCATTGGTCTATGTGTCTATATTTATGACAAAACCATGCTACTTTGGTGAGTATATCCTTAAACTATACTTGAAGTCAAGTAATCTGGTGCCTCAAGATCTGCTCTTTTTGCTTAGGTCTCTCTTTGGCTATGCAGGCTCTTTTTTCAACCCATATGAATTTTAGAATTTTTTTTTTTACATCTGTGAAGAATAATGGTATTTTGATGCAAATTGCATTGAATTGGTAGATTGCTTTTGGCAATATGGTCATTTTCACAATATTGATTCCATTGATCCATGAGCATGGGATGTGTTTCTATTTGTTTCTATCATCTATAATTTCTTTCAGCAGTGTTTTGTAGTTTTACTTGTAGAGGTCTTTCACCTCTTTGGTTAGCTATATTCCCAAATATTGTATTATTATTGTTACCCTTATTATTTTGCTGCTATTTTTAAAGGGGATGAGTTCTTGATTTGATTCTCAGCTTGGTTGCTGCTGGTGTACAGTAGAGCTATTGGTTTGTGTGCATTAATTTTGTATCCTGAATCTTTCTGAATTTATCAGTTCTAGAAGCTTTTTGTATGAGTCTTTAGGGTTTTTGAGGTCTGCAATCATATCAACAGTGAAGAGGGACAGTTTAATTTCCTTTTGGCCAATTTGTATGCCCTTTATTTCTTTTTCTTGTCTAATTGCTCTGGCTAGGACTTTAAGTACTGTGTTCAATAGAAGTGGTCAGAAGAGCTGGGCACAGTGGCTCATGCCTGTAATCCTAGCACTTTGGAAGGCTGAGACAGGCAGATTGCTTGATGTCAGGATTCAAGACCAGCTTGGTTAACATGGTGAAACACTGTCTCTACTAAAAATACAAAAATTAGCCAGGCATGGTGGCAGGCCCTATAGTCCCAGTTACTCAGGAGGCTGATGCAGGAGAATCACTTGAACCCGGGAGGCAGAGGTTGCAGTGAACTGAGATCATGCCATTGCACTGCAGCCTGAGCAACAAGAGCTAGATTTTATCTAAAAAAAAAAAAAAAAAAAAAAGGTGGTAACAGTGGGAACTTTTTCTTGTTCCAGTTCTCAGGGGGAATGCTTTCAACTCTTGCCCATTTGGTTGGCTGTGGATTTGTCATAGATGGCTTTTATTACATGGAGGTATGTTCTTTGTATGCCAGTTTTGCCAAGGGTTTTAATCATAAACTAATGCTGAATTTTGTCTAATGTTTTATCTGCATCTATTGAGGTGATCATGTGATTATTTTTTAAAATTCTGTTTATGTGGTGTATCAAATTTATTGACTTGTTTATGTTAAATTATCCCTGTATACCTGATATGAAACCCACTTGATCATGTTGGATTATCTTTTTGATACGCTGTTGGAGTCAGTTAGCTAGTATTTTGTTAAGGACTATTGGATCTTTGTTTATCAGGGATATTCATCTGTAGTTTTCTTTTTCTGTTATGTCCTTTTCTTGTTTTGATATTAGGGTAATACTGACTTCATAGAATGATTTAGGGAGGATTCCCTCTCTATATATATTGTGAAATAGTGCTGATGGAATTCCCACCAATTCTTCTTTGAATGTCCAATAGACTTCAGCTGTAAATTCATCTGGTCCTGGAATTTTTTGTTGGTAATTTTTTTATTGCCATTTCAATCTTGCTGCTTGTTATTGGCCTCTTTCAGCATTTCTAATTCTTCCTCATTTAAGTTAGGAGGGTTGTATATTTCCAGGAATTTCTTCATCTTCTCTAGGTTTTTTGGTTTATATGCATAAGTGTGTTGATAGTAGTCTTGAATAATCTTTTGTATTTCTGTGGTGTTGGTTGGAATGTCTTCCATTTCATGTTTCTTTGTACTTATTTGTATGTTCAAGCTTCTTTTCTTTTTAATTTTCCTAACGGTGTATCAATTTCATTTAACTTTCCAAAGAACCACCTATGGGGAAAGGTGGGTGTTAGACAGGGTTCTCTAGAGAGATAGAACTAATGGAATATATATATATATATTTAGAAAGAGAGAGAGAGAGAGAGAGTTTGTTGAGTATTAGCTCACATGATTACAAGGTCCTACAATAGGTCATCTGTAGGACCCCCCCCTTTTTTTTTTGCATATTACACTTCTCTGATTGAAATCTCCATTCTTTAATTTATTATCTATCTCTTATTCTTGTTTCGGAATCATATTAATCATGTATACTCCTCTTTGCCAGTTAAATGAATTACTTTCAAGTTTTTAATTTTTGCTGTCTGAATTCATAGTAACTTTTAATTGTATGATGTAACACTCATAAAACATACAGGCTTTTGATTTCATAAGCATCCATAGAGGGTTCATTCTGTTTTTCCTAGATAGTTAAGGGTGGCAGAAAATCACCTTAATCTAATTAGAGGCTGCCTGATTAGTGTTTTGACAGTTTTGGTACTAGTTCATCACTGCTCCAAGGGCTGAGCTATTTAAGACTTACAGTTGAGAGCCTTCTGAGACCTTTTGTAAGGACTTCTTTTCTCCACAGTTTCAAATAATAACAGAATAATTAAACTTAGCTTTTTAACCTTCTGTTTTAACAGCTTTGGAATTTGAAAAAAAATGTGTCTACAGATAATTTGACACTGTTACTTTTCTCTGCCCCCTTTTCTCACCAGAATTTGAAGGTTCACATTGTTCAGTTTTCTATTATCTATCTATCAGCTATCTACCATCTATGTAACTGTTATAACTTTGTGAGACCACCAAAATGTTGCCTTCTTTCTCTGAAACTTAGGATTGTTTCTCTGACACTTTACCTAAATCTTCACATTTTTGTCTCTTAAGTACAATCAACAGATGTCTGAGGGGTGATGGGAAATGTCACAACAGAATATTTGCTTGTGTCTGGCAGTTCACTCTTTTCTAAGATTTGTTTTTTTCAAGTCCAGTTGTCTCAATTACTTCAATACTTTTTTCCTTCTTTTCAGAAATGCTCTTTTTCCTTTTCCCGTTTTCTTTTTAATAAACCTTTAAATTTAAAATTATTTAAGATTTACATAAAAAGTTGTAACTATAGTATGGAGAGTTGTCATATGCTTGTATAATTTTTCTTATCTTCTTTTTGTAGAGACGTGGTCTGGCTTTCTCATCATCTTACTTTATTTGGTACATTTGTAACAATTTTAAAAAACCTGTTATTATTAATTATTGTTATTTTTATCTGATGTCTATGCCTTATTTTTTAGATTTACCTAATGCTCTTTATGTACCAATATCCCATTTGTGAGATCACATGACATTTATTCATCACATCTACTTAGACTTCTCTGGACTGTAAGTGTTCCTTATCAACTTTTAATGTTTTTTCAAGTACATTTTTACACATTGTCAAACTTGTCCAATAGTTATTTGTAGCAGTTTCACAGGATCCTTGGGGTGTCATTTATCCAACCGGAAACCTCTGTGGCTGGTGGCACCTATGCCCAAGTTTTGCTTGGGCCCACTGGACTCATTCCTCCCACTTGGCCTGGCTAGCTGTGCTTGGCTTGTGCTATAGGACTGGATCCCATGCCTGTCACGGGTGAGCCAGGCACAGAGAAGCGAGGGGTGTGTGAGCTAGTGAGTGTTGGGTCTGGCCATCGGGCACAGCCAAGTGCACTGGCTGCTGTGGGGCAGGCAACTCCAGGTGTCAGCATGGGAACTGGCTCCCTGCAAGGTTGCAGCTGGACAAGGCATACTGCAAGCAGCTTCCAGAGTTGGCACAAGAGAATGTGGTGGCACCTAGAAGCTTGGAGATGCCAGGAAGCACAAGGACCCAAAAAGGGCATCACAGCCCTGGCTCAGAGATCTCCTAGGTTTGGGCTACTCAAAGGGCCACAGCTCTTCTCTGCTCCTCGTTGCCTACAACATAGCAAACAAGGGACATGTTTCAGCCCTGTTCATATTACAGATCTTTCAGCCCCATTATTTGGCAGATCTCAAGTTCTTGTCCCACATTTAGGAAAAATGAGGTACATGGACAAATGGAGGGTGAGCAAGGCAAAGGAAGTGCTTTACTGAGTGGCAGAATGCTCAGAGAAGACCTGTATTGGGTAGCTCATTTCTGTAGTCAGGTTGTCCTATTTTCTGCTCAGCTCTCAGAAGATTAGAGACCCACAGTTGGTAGCTCCTCTCTGCAGGTGGGTTGTCCTGCTTTCTGCTCAGCTCTCAGCAGATTCGAGACATGCAGTTGGTAGCTCCTTTCTACCGGCAGGTCATCCCATCAACTGCCCAAGTCTGACTGAGTCCAGGGTTTTTATGGGATTCAGAGAATAAAAAATACATGTTGAATGGTCCACAGGCAGTAATAGGCAAGCCCAGAAAAAGCACCGTAAGTTCCCATTCTGGTCCATGGAACAGGAAGCCCACCCCTCAAGTCTCAGGCCATTTCTGGCCTGAAGGTGGGGTTTCACCCGGTACCGGCCCCTTTCTGCCCAGGAGCCTGTCTGCTTCCTGCTGTCATTAACCTGTCATCCATGGTGCCCACAGTGCCCAGGGTGTTTGTGCCAAGGGGTGCCTGCAGGCCCACACTGAGCCACCCCTAGCCTCCCTCTTGGCCTCCTTCCAGTGCTCATCACTTCCCAAAGTCTGGAGGGAGCCTATGCAGTAGGATCCTGTTGTGTTAGTTCTTCCCTGAGTGTGTGAACACCTGATTGGGTCATGACAGTGCCCAGGCTTGCCCACAGCTTTGCTCTGAAATCAGGTTGAGCACCGAGAGCATGCAGAGGCCAGGCAGTGGGAGCAGGCACTTCTGAGCCTATAGGGAAAAGTGGATGTTAGTCAGTGTTCTCTAGAGGGATAGAACTAATGGAATATATATATATATATTTAAAATATTTATTTATATTTGTTATATTTATATTTATATTGATTATAATATTATATTTATAATATTATATTTATATTAATATAATATTTATATATTATATTTATATTTAAAATATATTTAAATATAAATATTTTATATTTATGTAAAATATTTATATTTAAATATAAATATAATTATATTTAAATATTAAATATTATATAAATATTACATAATATTTATATTTAAATATGTTATTAATATTTTATAATATTATAATGTTATATATATTATACATAATATATAATTATAATATATAATTATATATAAATATATAATTATAATATATAATTAACATATAATATTAATATATTATTAATATTTATATTTCTAAAGATATTATTAATATTAAATATATTATAAAAATTATATTTATATTTAAAATATATTTATATATATGTTTATAAATATATTCATATATATTTATATATATGAATATATATTTATTCAGTATATATATATACATATATATGTATACATACACACACACACATAAAAGTTTGTTGAGTATTAACTCACATGATTACAAGGTCCTGCAATAGGTCATCTGTAGGCTGAGGAGCAAAGAGAGCCAATCTGAGTTCTGAAACTGAAGAACTTGGAGTCTGATGTTCGAGGTCAGGAATCATCTAGCACAGGAGAAAGACATAGGCTGGGAAGCTAAGCCAGTCTCCCTTTTCACATTTTTCTGCCTGCTTATATTCTAGCCACATGGGCAGCTGATTAGATAGTGCTTTCCCAGATTAAGGGTGGGTCTGCTTTTCCCAGCCCATTGACTGAAATGGTAATTTTCTTTGGAAGCACCCTCAAAGACACACTCAGGATCAATATTGTATATACTTCAAGCCAATCAAGTGGACACTCAGTATTAACCATCACAGGGGAAATCCTGACCCCTGAGAGTGCATAGATGCCCCAGTATGCAGCCACAGCTGGGTGGCTGCAGCTGCGCCCAGGAGGGTGTGGCACCCACTCCTCCAACTTGGAAGACAGTGGGGCTGCCATCTGCTTCTTGTTCCCACAGGCTCCATGGAGTGCGCAGCCCTGGCAGTGCCTTCTCTACTGCGGCCAGCATCATGGCAGCAACTGCTCCATATAGACGACTTCTGCATCAGAAGCAATGTTAGGCTTCCTCATACTCTACCATAGCCAGAAATGCACATGTGCTAGAGCAGTGCTTTTTAAGATAATTTTTACAGGGCCACAGTGAGAAATAACTGTTATGTAACATCCCAGTAATTTCCAATAAAATATTTCTTATTATGAGCTAGGTACTAACTGTACAACTATTTTTGTAATACACTTAATGTTCACAATAAACCATGAATTTCTTTCAATTATTTTCCCCATATCCAGTAGAAACTAAAATCCAAACTTTCCAACTAGTAAGGGGCAGAAGCTGGATTAGAATCTAGGAATGAAGTATTCATAATCTGAGTTGTGGATTTGATGCAAAGTTTTATTAAGCAATATACATAAAAGTTTAAATGCTCAAGGTTTTAATCCGAGAAATTCCACTGGTAGTGATTTATTATCTAGATAAACTTACTAAAAGTTATATGTGTAAGATTAAACCATACAACCCTGTTTGCAATAACAAAACGCAGAAAATGACCTGATATAATTCCATGAAGAACTGGTTAAATGATTTGTACTGGTTAAATGATTTATTCAATAGAAGACCCCAAAGTGCTTATATGACAGTTTCTCCTAGATACATCATTAAGTCATAATATCAAGTTTCCCGATAGCATATATAGTAAGATTCTATTTTAGAAAAAATTATGTGTATTGGCAAACGCATGAAGTTCTTGGAAGATTACACATAAAGTCTTGTTTTATAATACACAATTACCAAAGGTTGAGAACTTCTTTTTATATGTAGTGTATTTGAATTGTCACCCATAAACATGTTTGTGTGAACTTTTAATTGTGTAAAAACGATGATGCAGTTTAATAAGTCCCTGTCCCAGTATATTTGTACTGCTATAACAAAATACCATAGACTGGAAATTTATAAACAGTAGAAATTTATGTATTACAGTTCTGGAGGCTGGAACATCCAAAACCAAGGTGCCAATGTTTGAAGTTTGGTGACGGCTCCTCTCTGGTTTTCAGATGGTGCCTTGTTGCTATGTCCTTTAGAGTTCATAAATGCCATATCTTCACATAGTGAAAGAAGTGCAAAGGCAAAAAGAAACTCACTAGTTCCCTTAAGCTTTTTTAACAGTTCTAATGTAATTCATGAAAGAATCCTTATACTTAATCACCCGCAAAAGGCCTTATCTCTTAATACTGTTACATTGGGTCTTAGGTTTCAATATCTGAATTTTAGGGAGACATATATATTCAAACTATAGCAGTTCCAAAATAGATTGTTGAAGAATATGAACTAAACTTACCGGTTTAATTTTTGCCCAAAATTTCAGTCCAGGTTCAAAGATAAGTGCCCATTTAACTGAATTATTACAGTAAGATATAATGACTTAGATTAAATATTGCCACCAGACTTACATAAAACACTCCATAACTGCAAATATTTTTAAAGTAATTTATGTTTCTAAATTTAGGAAATAAGAAATTCAGTGCTGATGAACTACTACAATTATTTATAAGGTGGTAACATTTTTGTTTAATAAAGTTCACAACAGATGTGTATTTTATTTAGTTGATAAACATCAAAGCAGAATGTTACCATAAGTTGCACTGGGATTCTAGATCCTGCTTTCTCTGGCTGTGAGAAGCCACTTGTGCACCTCTCTGCATGTCATATTCACTGATGACTCTTTGGTTGCTTAAAATCAACTGCAGGAAAATATACTCCATGATAATTAGGATGACTAGAAATCATGGCTCTCCCTTTTACTCCTAAAGGAGATATTGGTTAAATATTTCCCACCATCATCTGATTACGACCATGAAAGAGCATGAAATCTGTAGATATACACGAAAGCTTTGAGTCCTGTTTGTGCCACTTACGATGTGGGTAGCCTTTGCAGATCACCAAAGGCCTGAAAGTCCCCATGCCTTTACTGGGAAACAGTATTACACACTTTGCTGTCTAGGCTGTTTTATGGATTCAGTAAGTAAGATATGTAACATAGGCTACATGTAGTCTGCCATGCAGTAAGCTTTGAATAAGATTTAATTATTTTACTCTTATATTGTCCCTCTCCTTTCAAGTTTACTCTGGTTCCTTTATTTAGTTGTTTTGTTTTTTTTTCTATTATGGTAATTCAATGGAACAATGTAGAGAAAGTGAAGAAGTAGAGTGAATAGAACACTAATTATCTGACAGTTAATATATGTACCTAATAACTGCTGAAAATCTCACCTTATAAATCAACCATAACTTACTTCTTTTCGGATAATCATTTCTAAAAGGGGAAAGAAAATGTCCTTTCTTTTAGTTTCCATCAGCAGTTTATATCTGCTTCATGTTCATAAAATGATAAATTATTGTAACTAAGAATGAGTTGTTCCTATGAAATTTTAACTTAAGAAATAATTACTAATAAAGGTTTGTTTAGTCACTGTTTATTTGCTGCTATTTAGCTAAGGAGAGGGCTGTGGTGGTAGCTCTAGCAATGAATAGGTTGCCTTAAGTCCCAGAAATGTGATATTAGAAGAAATAGTAGGACTTGAAAAATAATTAAGTCTCCAGTAAGAAATCACTACATTTGTCAAAAATATATATTATGTAAATGTTACTTAAATTACTGTGCAAATGTTATTTTGCATTTAAGTATATTTATGTATTCTAAAATTATAACCACTTTTGGTGAAAAAAATGACTATCGATTTCCTGAAGACTATATTTTAATTTGTAAAATTATAAATATTATAGTTTTGTTGGTTCCCTCTAACTTCTTGGGGAGTTAGTTGTAATAAAAAAAGTTTCTAAATATATTTTAATAAAGTTACAAGTTAATATGTACAATTGAAATGATTTATTTAAATATTTTATCTAAAGTACTGAATTTTCCTTCAATACAAAAGTCCTTAATTCATAGATAATATAAATATGAAATACCTATGTCCCTCATTATTTTATAAGATATGAAAAAATTTACTAAACTCTGGTAGTTTTTTTATAGAAAACAATTAATGTAGCTAATATTCTTTTCCCACACTAGCTTGCTCTTTATGTTCCTCTACAGAACCAGCAACTGAGCCACACAAAGGACATCTTTGACAGATAAAGAACACTGATGCCAAGGTCTGAAATAAATTTTTTAGCATTAACATCTGTGTCTGTGCAAAGCTCTTGGCTGCTTTCTTCATTTGATGCTTGGATGGGGCTGTTAGATCTGTTGACTACACTGCTAACCATACTAATATCAGTTTAGCAGGCTCTGGTGACCTGCCCACAAAATCAGACATTGATAAACTACTTTAAAAGTCCTATTTGTTGAAATTTGTCATTTTTGTTCCTCTGAATGACCTGTGCCCATAAGAATTTGTCCTCATTTTATGAAAGGCACTCTAAGAAAAAAAAAATCTACATTTTTCATGTAGAAGTAAAAAATGGTACAAAGCGCTCTTCCTTAAGATAATCTCAAATCATTCTCTGTATCTTTGGATGATTCTTTTTTGCATTGCTTCAAAAGTAAATTACTATAAACCAAATTTATTTCAGTATTAGGAAATTTATAATTTATAATTTATAACTAATTTATTATGAATATATATGATTTATTATAAACTATAACTAATTTATAATTTCTTATTGAATATCAGGCAACGATATTTTAAATAAATTTATTTTCATTATTATTCAAAGTTCATACATATTACTTTTAGGGATACAGGAGATATATTCCAAAATTTGCAACAAACTCAAACATTGACTAAATCAATTTGATCTGATCATATTACAGAGGTATTTTCATATATCCTGAAAAAGCCAAATAATTCTCATTTAGCCAAAAACATTTTAAAATTTGTTGGCACAGACACATAAATATAGAAAATGTTTTTCCATGTTTTTGCTAGAATGTGCTCATTTAATATTTTAATAAAATGTAAATTAATAAGTATTTTTAAAATGGGCACTTTCAGAATTTTGTGCAAGTTTCTGAGTAGTATAAACATTTTAATCAAAATTGCTCAACACTCTGCAAGATGAAAAATCAAAGGTTTATATTAATGGTCCAATTCAGGAGAAATAATTTGCTCTAAAATATTTAACTGCTATTGGATTTTGTATGCAAGATAAAAGATCACTTAATGTTTATGTTCAGGCCCAGATTTTCTTTTGTTCTGCACACTTATGTACGTTTTAGTTTCTTACATATACGTAGTAAACTGAGTTTTACTAATTTTACTAGATTTTTAAATAATAATCATAACAATGTGAAACACAAAAGAAAACACACACATACACATGCTTGTCCAGAGCAATTTCCCAGTAAAAATACCACTCCAATTTTTTTGTTATTTTATCCCATGAGTGTAATAGACTTGTAAAATAATTTCATAAACTTTGAAGATTGTTACGACTGAACATTGTTATAAGCACACACTTGGTTCTTCTAAACATACATCTCTACCATAATTTCATTTAAAACAAATAAAAACAGTTGTTATTTTTCAAATCTAAATTTAAAAATATAACACAGTGATGAAGGAGCATGTTGTATATCTTAATCTAATCCCCAAAGACTAACTAGGCTTTAGCTTAAGTGCTATTCAAATTGGTTTTTATGTGCTTAAGTTATTTGAAAATATTGTCTTCCAAAGTGTGGAGGAATCATTTGGATGACATTGCAAACTTCTGATGCCAAGCTGGGAAAATTTCTTCCAAAGACAGCATCTGGTTATTTGGCAAAATCCACTGGTAGTTTTTCTGCACATCTAGGTCTGTTATATGGCTGGCTGCTTTTGAGGACCAGTTTCTAGTTTGCTAAAATGGAGGACTATATAAATCACTGAAAAACTCTGTGGTGCTGATTTAAGTACTAGTTTAAAAACTGAGGCTCCATATATGAAATAAGTATAACACTGACGTCTGTATGCTGATATACTCTCACAAACAGCTGTTTCTGTAAGTGCCTGTGACTAGTTAAATGTGTAGGATGAGTAAGCATATTATATATTCTATAAAAAAATTGTAAATCATTGATATTGTTTGAAAATATATCCTTCACACATTCAGAATTAATTAATGGAGACACAGCAAACAGAAAAGAGTTTTTCAGGATCTGCTGTTTCTACTGATAATGCTATTGATGAAGTGAGCCAAAAAAATTTCTGTGTGTGAAGTAATATTAATACTTTAGCATATTTCTGTATTTTCCAAATATGCCATATTTAAATATTGTTCTTCAGGATACTGAATTCATAATCAACAGAGCAGTTAGAAGACAGAATTATTTTCTCTCTGGGTAATTGTAATTAACGTAATTCACTGATTTCTGATATAATGATAAATAAGATGGCATACAAAATAAAGGTTAATTTATTAACATCTACCCCAACCCTTTTGATAGTTAGCTCTTGCCTGAGTTAAAAATAAATAAAAATAATGAGAAAGTATATGAACACCGTTTTGAAAATATTTTTATGGTGATAATTTTCTTCACTAGTGTTTTATATGTAGTCACTGAGCTTTTTCTCTTCAAGAGCAATTCTTCAGATTCCCCTTTAAATTAATTTACCCTTTGTTTGTTCAGTGTCTTATATTTATGAGAAACTATTCCAAGTCCTGGAGATAAAACTCAAATATCATAGTAGTACAAGGAGATTGTACATTATAACATTGAAATGGGGATCAGGAAAAGAAGGAATAGCTAAAGAAGACAGCTTCAAAAATGTTGAAACGTAACCTAGTAAATATAGTTTAATTGCTAAGGAATCACAGATAATCAGCTAATTTTTCTTGATAAGTCAGGGAGAGTTTTAGTAGGAAGGTGCTGTTTGACCAGATTCTGAAATAATGTAAAATGTTATAAAACTGAAAACAGAAAAATATTTGATGGAAAATTCCAGAAAATTGGAAAAATAAGTTTAGAAGGATGCGTTGTAAAAGGATATGGTTACTCTTAAAATTTTTTCTGGCCGGGCGCGGTGGCTCAAGCCTGTAATCCCAGCACTTTGGGAAGCCGAGGCGGGTGGATCACGAGGTCAAGAGATCGAGACCATCCTAGTCAACACGGTGAAACCCCGTCTCTACTAAAAATACAAAAAATTAGCTGGGCATGGTGGTGCGTGCCTGTAATCCCAGCTACTCAGGAGGCT
>NW_016107344.1:511967-544637 GCF_001604975.1 Cebus imitator
AAAAATACAAAAAATTAGCTGGGCATGGTGGGGCACGCCTGTAATCCCAGCTACTCAGGAGGCTGAGGCAGGAGAATTGCCTGAACCCAGGAGGCGGAGATGCGGTGAGCCGAGATCGCGCCATTGCACTCCAGCCTGGGTAACAAGAGCGAAACTCCGTCCCAAAGGAAAAAAAAAATTTTTTTTCTTTTTTTTGCTACACACACACACACACACCCTGCCCTAGGAGAAAATGAATATTTCTCAGCATAGAGGTAAATGGATAACATAAATTTAAACTTAATATAGGCATACCTCGGAGGTATTACAGTATAAATCCAGACCACAGCAATAAAACAAGTATCACAATAAAGCAAGTCACACAGGTTTTTTTTTTTGTTTCATACTGCAGCCTATTAAGTGTGCAAAGGCATTATGTTTAAAAAAGTGTACATACCAACATTGAAACATTCCTGATGGTTATAAAAGGATAACAGTCATCTCTACCTTCAGTGAGTCATAATCTTTTAGCTGATTATGTTGATGATTGCTGACTGATAACGTGGTGGCTGCTGAAGGTTGGGCTGTGCAATTTTTTAAAAAGGAAATCAATGAAGTGTGATATACTGATTGAGTCTTCCTTTCATGAAAGATTTATCTGTAGCATGCAATGCTATTTGATAGCATTTTACCCACAATAGAACTTCTTTTAGAATTAGTCCTCTCAAATGATACGACTGCTTTATCAACTAAATTTAGGTAATACTCTAAAACATTTTGTTATTATTTCAATGATGTTCACTGTGTTACTACCAGGAGAAATTTCATCTCAGCAATCACTTTATTTGTTCATCCAGAAGAAGCAACTTCTCATGCATCCAATTTTATCATGAGATCCCAGCAATTCTGTTGCATCTTCAGGCTTCACTTCTAATTCTAGCTCTCTTGCTATTTCCAACTCATCTGCAGTTATTTCTTTCACTGAAGTCTTGTACTCCTGAAAAGTATCAAAGAAGATTAGGATCTACTTCTTCCAAACTTTGTTACTGTTGATATTTTAAACTCTTCCCATGGATCACAAATGTTTATAATAGCATCTAAAATGGTAAATTCTTTCCAGAAAGTTTCCAATTGAGCTCAGACCCATCAGAAAAATCACTATCTATAGCAGCTAAAGCCTTACAGAATGTATTTATCGAAATACAAGGGATGAAATTTAAAATTACTTCTTGATCCATGGACTATAGAATAGATATTGTGTTCACAGAAATCAGAACATTAATATATTTATACATCTGCATCAGAGCTCTTGGATGAATAGATACAATGTCAATAAGCACCAATATTGACAGTAATATCAGGAAAGGAATCTTTTTCTGATTCAAAAGAGGGCTTAAAATAAATATTCAGTAAACCATGCTATAAACTGATGTGATGTTATCTAGGCCTTGTTGTTTCATGTATAGAGAAAAGTAGAGTAGAGTTAGTATAATTCTTAAGAGTCGTAGGATTTTCAGAATGGTAAATAAGCTTGACTGAGACTTAAAATCAATAGGTGTTTTAGTCCCTCGTAAGATTACAGTGAAGCCAGACATTGACTTCCCCTCTCTAACTATGAAAGGCTTAGATATCTCCTTCTAATATAAGGTT
The DNA here is from genome assembly GCF_001604975.1 of Cebus imitator. NCBI lineage: Eukaryota > Metazoa > Chordata > Mammalia > Primates > Cebidae > Cebus > Cebus imitator. The sequence goes on from NW_016107344.1 coordinate 513,597, forward strand.
GTTTCATCTTTCTTGAAAATTTGTTGGTTAATGTGGCTACCTTCTAAGATAATGTAACAATTATCTTAGCTCAATTTTCTGGATAACTTGCTGTAGCTCCTCCACTGGCATTTGTTGATTCATCTTGTACTTTTATGTTGTAGAAAAGGCTTCTTTCTTCAAACTTCATGGTTTAACCTTGGCTAACTTCAAACGTTTTGTTTGTATCATCCTTACCTCCCACAGCCTTCACAGAATTTAAGAGAGTTAGTGCCTTGATCTGAATTAGGCTTTGGCTTCAGGAAATGTTGGGGCTGATTTGATTTTCCAGCCAGATTACTAAAACTTTCTTCATCTCAGCAACAAGACCGTTTCATTCTCTTATCATTTGTGTGTTCACTTGAATAGTACTTTTACTTTCCTTCAAAAAGTTTTTATTTTTATTCACAACTTTGTTAACTGTTGGGATCAAGAGGCCTTGCTCAGCTTTCCAAATGCCTCCCTCACTAAGCTTAATTATTTCCAGCTTTTTATTTAAAGAGAGAGATGTGGAATTCTCTTTTTCACTTGAACACTCAGAGGCCATGGCAGATCCCTACTATTAACTGTCCTAATTTTAACATTTCAATGTCTCAGGAAATAGGGAGTCCCACAGGGAGGAAGAGAGGCAGGGGATGACTGATAGGGCAGTCAGAACACACATATTTATTGATTAAGTTTGTCAGATTATATGGGCTAAATTAATGCCACCCTAAAACAATTACAATAGCAGCATTTTCAATAGATCACTGATTGAAAATTAGAGGATAAATGGAAGGACCCAGCACTCACCTTTTTCACAAAGAAGGATCAAAACAGTGAGTAGATAACTATCTGTCAAATAGACCTTCTAAGAGAAAACACTGGAATTCAGCAGAGAAGTGACTGGAAACCTCTGGAATACGAAAGGAGAAGGAAGTGAGACAGCACGCCTGTCTGGGAGTAGTCAGAAGCCAAAATAAATATCCTTTATGGTGAAAAGGTAAGCAAGAGATATCCGGTGGTCCACATTCCCATTATGGACTCCAGCAATTCTAGTCATGCGGAGCTCCTTGACCCTCACAGGCTCTGATACTAGCAGATGAAGCTCCCTGGAGTCCTCACAAAGGCACTGTTCTGGAGAGGGAAATTGTGTTGGATCCCACACACTTCTTGAGACCCAAGAAACTGCAGCCTGGTGCTATTTTGAGAGCTCAGCTCCCACAAGACTATGTCCTGCTTTGGGATCAATAGTTCTACATCTCCACATTCCTAGAACTAGCCAGGCTGATGTCCTCCCACATCCAGCCAGGAAGCTACTTCCATTGCCACCAGCAATGGAATTGTTTGGGGGCCTGGAGATTAACTCACCCTGCCCACCACCACCACCAATGCCCATGCACATTGGCTGTGAGTCTGAAGACAGACTTGCTTCTCCTACTACTGGTGCCACAATTACACAAATTATTCAAGTGCCTGGGGATGTATCTGCCTTGCTCATTCAATGCTGCTGCCTGCAAACATTGTCTGGGTGCCTGAAGATAGGCCCATCCTGCCCACCACCACCTGTCTATGTGCTTGCTGTCCAGAAGCATAAGGAATAGACCATCTATCTTGCCAATGGCAGCTATTCAAACCTCCTGGAGACCTGGGTACCAGCCGAACTACAATGCTGCATGTATCCCTAGTGTCTGTATATGTTACACAGTGGTCCAAGCGTTTGTTTACCACCACCACTGCTGGCACTGTGTGTACCCAAGCACCCTGTACAGGAAGTCCTATCCAGAGCAATCAGGCAAGAGAAAGAAAGAAAAGGCATTAAGTTGGAATACAGGAAATCAAATTGTCTCTCTTTGCAGATGACATAATCTTATACCTAGACAAACCTAAAGAATCTACCAAAAACTCTTAAAAATGATAAACAAATTCTCTAAAGTTGCAGCTTACAAAATCAACATACAAAAATTAATAGCATTTGTATACCTCAATGATAAGCTAGCTGACAAAAAATAATCTTATTTATAATAGCTACCAAAAAATCTAAGAATAAATTTAATCAAGGAAATGACAGACCTCTACAACAAAAACTATATTGTACTGATGAATGATATTAAAGAGAACACAAATAAAAAGACTCGTGGATCATAAAAATTAATCTTAAAATGATTATACTGCTAAAGCAATCTACATGTTAAATGCAGTTCCTTTCAAAATACCAGTGAGGTTTTTTACAGAAACAGAGGAATAAAAACTATCCTGAAAGTCATAGGGAGTTGCAAAAGACCCCAGAAAGTCAAAACAATCCTCAACAAAATATACAAAACTGGATGTTTTTAAAATGTATTACAAAGCTGTAGTAACCAAAACAGCAGGACCTGTGATAATAATACACAAATAGGTCAATTTATTGCTTTGTTTCAGACATTGACTTAAGATTTTAAGAGTAAAAAGAAATCATTTTATTGTTTGCTTGTCATGATAGTATTTGCATTAATTTACTTTTCAAACCATTTCATGAAATCTTTTGCAATTTAATACATGTTTTTCCTTATATGTGTTCTCTCTATACACACAAATGATGTTGATGTTAATTCACTTGATCCCAGTTATTATTTTACAATCTATATGTATATAAAATCGATGTACCATGAATATATACAATTTTTATTTGTCAATCATACCTCAGTAGAATAAAAAGAGAAGTCAAATTCAAAATGATCATATTTTTATAGCGTTTTCTAGTACATTACATTAAAGATCATTACATAATTAAATCTATTCAATATAAAATATTTTGAAACATATATTTTGTGTAGGAAAAAATTCATGTTCAGATGGTTAATGAAAATATACAATTAATATAATTTTAATATTTCCAAAACTTAAAAATTTGAATTCCACTTAGGTTTTTCTACTTACTAATTCATTTTGAATATTCTTTGTAAACAGTAGCAGTAACTATCGTAGCAGTAACTATCAAATTCTTTGTTAAGCACTTTACACATGAACACTCATTTAATTCTCCCATAAGCAATGAGGTAGGTACTTACATTTAATCTCCATTTTGCAGATAAGAAAATTGAGACATAGAAATGTCACCTAACTTGCTGATATTTGCACAGTTAACAGTAGCAGAGCAAGGATAAAACCCTCTCACTGCAGAGTTTGTGGTCTTCACATTTACAGTATTACTTATTGATGGTATACAAATAACTACTCTTGAGGTTGTACTCATACTAGAACAAAATCCTGGTTTAGTTAAAGTTCATTTGGAAAATTCTTGTAACTTGGGAAAATTTTTCTATATTTAGTAAAAATCTTTTATCTTGAAATATTCATTTTTGAAACACACACACACAAGAAAATCAGTAATGCATAAAAAGCCTAAAAAATTAGTCCTGTACTCCTGAGAAATTTGTGCTTTTACTTTTTTATTTTAGTATGTGTCTTCTAATTGTTCAAGGAAAAAAATCACGATTTTTAATCTTGATGTATTCACTGATTTGGAAAATGTAAAGTGACTGGCTTGGAAAATTATTTAAAATGTCAAGTAGTTTATGTTTTCTGGGTTTTCTTATTGATTTTCCTGGGGTGTATTCATAGGTAATTACAAACTTTCAAATGTAGACAATATACTAGATCTTTACATTAAAACATCCCTCATAATACATGCAATGGGATTGAGGAGTGGGGAAAATTTATCAGGGGAGTAGAATTGTGCAATGTCTTCTCCTAGAAAAATAAAGAAAAATAAAATTGCATTAAAATTAATGTCTTTATTTTAGATCTCTATTTCAACAAAAGAAGTTTGATGAACCACTTTTTCTTAATGTCAGTTATGTTTGTGTTTTTCTGTTCTTTAAAATAAAACATAATTCCTTCAGTCCTTAGCTTACTAAAATTTTAATATTTTCATGAGAATACCTTCAATTTAAAAATCAGAATTATTGGCTGGGTGTGGTGGCTCATGCCTGTAATCTCAACATTTTGGGAGGCTGAAGAAGGTGGATCACCTGAGGTCAGCACTTTCAGACCATCCTGACTAACATGGTGAAACCCCATTTCTACTAAAATACAAAAATTAGCTGGGCATGGTGGTGGGCACCTGTAATCCCACCTGTACATGGGAGGCTGGGGCAGGAGACTCACCTGCACCCAGGAGGTGGAGTTTCCAATCAGCCGGGATTGTGCCACTGCAATCCAGCCTGGGTGACAGAGTGAGACTCTATCTCAAAAAAAAAAAAAATTAGAATTATGAAATAACCCCATCTTCCATTTTATACTAAGCAGCTTATAGAGGGAACATTATTTTATTTTCAGGAAAATTGTTTATTATTCTTATTAGTTTTGCTTGGTGGTTGTTACTATATTTGAGAGCAAATAAAGAGGAATGAGTGAATATTATACTCATTAAAATAGTGGCTCAATATATAGGTCAGCCTGTGATTGATTATATGATGAAAGTACGGTAAATTCTCATTGAATCGCATGAACTGATTCTTGGAAACTGAAACTTAAAGCAAACTTAGGTGTAACACATCAATTTTGCCATAGGCTGGCTAACTGATATAAATAAGACTTAAGTGTGTATGCCATATTTCTGGTCACAAACGCATCATCAAACTTTTAAATAAAGACTCAAAATACTTCTAATTTGAAATATGAAAAAAATGTGAGATATAAATACATTTAAGGTAAAGTAATAAAAATTATTAAGAAATTTATTTATAATTTGTAATGAATCAGCAAGTGATAGCAGTCATAGTGGTAGTGGGTTCAAGAAACACATGTTTACAAAGTAAAAGTTTAAAGGAGCACACAGTTCAAACACAAACAATAACAAATATGGCAGGCTGACTGAGCACTTTTGTACTACATGATTTATTATTATGCATTTGGATGACTATTGTATACTTTATATATTTTTATTTCATTATCAATCATATCCATTCATTTTGATTTTTAAAATTATACTTTTAAGTTCTGGGGTACATATGCAGAATGTGCAGGTTTGTTACATAGATATACATGTGCCATGGTGGTTTGCTGCATCCATCACCCTGTCATCTACTTTAGGTATTTCTCCTAATGCTGTCCCTCCCTTGGCCCCCACACCGCTGGTCAGGTCCCAGTGTGTGATGTTTCCCTCCCTCTGTCCATTTGTTCTCATTATTCAACTCCCATTTATGAGTGAAAATATGAGGTGTTTGGGTTTCTGTTCCCGTGTTAGTTTGCTGAGAATGATGGTTTCCAGCTTCATCCATGTCCCTGAAAAGGACATGAACTCATCCTTCTTTATGGCTGTCCATTCATTTTTCAACCCACTTATTACAGTTCAGGTTCTCAGGTGTCTGGATCCTATTCTTAAATATCAGGGGCAAGATCAGAACCCACCCTAGACTTGAGACTGTGCTTCCCCAACATGCACTCACACACACACATCCCACACTCACTCAGACTGGAACCACTTAGATAGGTCAGTTCACGTACATCTTTGGTGTGTGGGAGAAACCAAAATACCTGGAGAAAACCCCCACAGTCATGGGGACAGCATGCAAGATCCACATAGACAGTGTCCCCTCTGCTAATCAATTTTCCTTTTCTCATAAACTTTATAACAAAATGACCTTGAATGAAAAATTACTATTTGAGGACCTGCTGTATGTTATTTTGAAATAGCAAAGGATAATGTTTTCAAATCAAATGTAAATAGCATTATCAGCTTGAAGATTTTTTGATCTTCACAAAGCATTAAAAAAATCATTCTTTAAATATATCCATATTATGGAAGTCAGTTCATTGTAAATGTGTCATTTCCAGAGTGTGCAGATTTAAATATGTATCAATGGTATTTACAATGATTTGTCTCAGACATCAAATGAATTAACTTTGACAGATTGTAATTGGCACAACTGACACCTTTGTTGCAAGCAGACCTTCTGGCTGCATTCATTAGTAAAGTCCTTCAGCAGACACAAAATTTCTTACACTCAGTAAAATAGTGTTGCCCTTTAGTTAATTACCTTTTTAATTATGGTTTTATTTTGAAATAAAGAATAAACAGTAAAAATAGTAACCACAATAGCTCTTTTTGACACATTCAGGTCCTAAATCCGATTATGAAAATGGGATTTCTTTTCTTTCTATAATTCCAATACAGTCTCACTACTACATTGTAAAAACATCTTAAATTACTAATATTGGCTAGAGGCAGTGGCTCACACCTGCAATCCCAGCATTTTGAGAGACGCAGATGGGAGGATTACCTGGATCCAGGAGTTGGAGGTTGCAGTGAACAATGATTGTACTGTTATACTACAGTCTGAGCAACAGAGTGAGACCCTATCTCTAAAAAAAATGACTAATATTGAATCAGAAGTGAATAATCTTTTCATAATTTTTTTCAATTCTAGAACTAAAAAAATATACTAACTCAAAATGTATTGATATTTATAATTTTATCTCAATTAAAATGACAAAAAAGGCCCAGGTATGTAATATTATTAAACTAACTGTATTTAGATTGCATTGTTTGACACTATTATTATTTCTACAGCTAAGTCAGCGTCAGCCAAGATAGTCTTAGAAACTAAATCATAATGATTTTTAAAAATCATACAAACTCTTCATCTGCAATACCAACTCAGGAAGACTCATATGGCCAGTCTTGGGTTACTCTCAGTGTAATATATATATAATATATATTCATATTCGCTGTGCAATATATATAATATAAATATATAACTATAATATATATATTATAGTTATATATAATATAATATGTTATATTGCACAGTGAATGCTAAGCTCAATACACGACAGTTCAAAAATGCTTGTGAAGGTTGGGTGCGGTGGCTCACACCTGTAATCCCAGCACATAGGGAGCCCAAGGAGGGTGGATCACTTCAGTCTGGGAGTGTGAGGCTGGTGCCTGGCAAACATGGTGCAAACTATATCTACTAAAAAAAAATAAAAAGTACAAAAATTAGCCAGGCATAGTGACTAGACACCTGTAAGTCTGTAATTCTAGATCCTCAGGAGGCCAAGGAATGTGAATCACTTGAACCTGGGAGGTGGAGGATGCCAGCAGCCAAGATCAGGCTGCTGCATTCCAGCCTAGGTGATGGAGTGAGACGCTGTCTCAAAAAAATAAAAATAAAAAAAATAAAGCTCACTGAACTGATGTTTTAAAGAAAAACTCAACCTAGCCATAAATAACCTTAATAAGTGTATAACTTCATAAAACCTCAATGATTAGCTTATAAATTTCAATAATTGTGAATAATGCTAGATTAGTGGAAATGGTGCTGCTTATGTTTTGCAAGTGTGCCTCACTGCAATAGAGACCCCAAATTTTGTAAAAAAAACAAATTATGCTATTATCTTTTATTTCTAAATAGAGAACATTATAATAAATTCATGCTTTCCAGAAAGGTTTGGTAAAATCAAATCCTATCTTTCATTGCTAAATAAGAAAAGATACAGTCATAGGTATACTATCTTTCTTAATGAAGCTTTATGAAGTTTATGATGTTATAATGTTTAGTTGAAATATGTATTATATATTTAATGTTAGTTTAACTCTTTGATGGCATATTTTGATAAGATCATGTGACAGCGTTGAAGAGGAGGCCACTGATAATATGAAATTGAGAGATAAGCATAAATATAATTTAGTAGAAATAGTAAGTCTTAGTAAGCAAAATGTTCAGTGCTTGACTTCCACTCCAAAAAGTGCTACCTATATGAATTTAAGTCATTTATTTCAGTATGAGAATAACAAAATTGGAATCATATATATTGTTGGTGGTTTGGAAGGGAAATAAAGAAGTTACATGCTCACACATATATATATATATATAGCTGTTGAGTACTGGTATCTGAAATGGGAAAGGTTCCCTTTCTCCTCACAGAGCACGTGATAAGGGTGAGGCTCTCTTTTTCATTGCTCCGCTGCTCAAACCTCTAGAGGAGCATACAGAAGGCAAGCTGTGGGGCTCAGATTCCACAGCAGTGTCTAGGGGTGAATATTTATAGCTGAAGCCCCAGTGTGCAGGTGTTACAGGGTGCTACTTCAGTTTTGCCGTCTATAGGCAGCTTGTGTTAACCAGCTCAATTAGACCCTCTATCTTGTTGCAAGGACAGAGGGCTTTCTGTATCTTGGGCTCTTGCCTTGGTGTACCAGAAGAATCAGAATACACGTGGGCTTGGAGAATGAGCCTAAAGTTTTATTGAGTGGATGTAGCTCTCAACTCATGGGGGAGCCAGAAGAGAGATGGTTTTTCCCTGGAGTTGGGCCGCTTGGCAGCTCCCCAGCTCTCCTCTGACCGCCTTGGCCAAAATCCACCTTGTTCCACCAGTTGATGGCCTACTGGCACGCTGGCATCTGTCGGTGTGCTCTTCCACGAGCGCACTCCCAACGTCTTCTCAGTGTCCAGCTGCTTGTCGCTTCCTCCTCCTCCTCCTCCTCTTCCTCCTCCTCTTCCTTTTGGAGACAGAGTCTCGTTCTGTCCCCCAGGCTGGAGTGCGGTGGCGATCTCGGCTCACTGCAACCTCCTCCAATGGGGTTCAAGCAATTCTCCTGCCTCAGCCTCCCGAGTAGCTGGAACTACAGACACGTGCTACCACACCTGGCTGATTTTTGTGTTTTTAGTAAAGATGAGGTTTCACCGTTTTGGCCAGGCTGGTCTTGAACTCCTGACCTCAGGTGATCTGCCCGCCTCGGCCTCCCTAAATTCTGGAATTACAGGCCTGAGCCACAGTGCCCAGCCCAGCTGCTTGTTTTCTTCCATCGATGTGTTTCTCTCCCGCCAGCAGCTTCTGTCTCCGCCTTGCTAGGGTCTCAGGTTTTATAGGCCAAGGAGGGGGGCCTGGTGGGCTACGGTGGTCTTGGAAAATGCAACATTTGGGCATGAAGGCAGAAATGTCTGTCCTCACCTAGGTCCTTGGGGGTAGAGACATAGCCAGGGACTACTCACTCCTCTACCCAGCGCTTCCCTTCCCCACTTCCATATCATTTAACGTGACCACGATCTTCCCTTCCGAGCACTCCTCTATCGTATCCAGGGATACGGTAAAGTCTTGGTTTACCTAATTGGATATGCCAATTGAAGGGGTTTAGCAGTTCCTCTATCAAGTACTGTCATAACTCAAATAACCAATTTTGGTAGAAAACCATAAATACCCATAATGCCCATGAAACAAAAACTCACTGGCACACAGTCTGTATTTTTTTCTTATGTAAACCTTGCCTTGCTTTTTGCTTTTGAAAGGTGACAGTCACAAATGATTAATCTGATTAACATTTAAGTAAATCTGACCTGCATTTCTAACTACTATATCTGTATTGTTCTCTGTCAGTTAATTCTGAAAATTTCACAGATTTGCCTACATGACTCTCCATTATGGTCACAGAAACAGGCATCTTGAGTAGACACTTCATGCACACTTAAGCCCTACTGTTGAGCCTCTTTTTGTGACAATAAGTGATTTTGCTTTCATGGATGAATCTGATATGCTTTATATATATGTAGGTCCATGTATGCTTTATATATATGTAGGTTGATGACCAGATAGATAGATAGATAGATAGATAGATAGATAGATAGATTAAAAAAAGATAATCTGGCATTTATTGCCCAATTGATGGCAATGAAGATTTGTTTTAATCATCTGACCATCTGGGCTCTGTCAGGAGGACTAGCAGGGGGAACAGATTTTCTGTAATGAGCCAATCATCAATTCAGAATCTAGTTTTCTTTAGTTTTATCAATTTTGGTTGTCTTTCCTGTTTTGCGGATTCCTGGAATTAGGTTACTTATTGTTAAGCTACTGGATTACAAGACAATAGTTAAGTTAGGCTTTTAGCCTTTGTCAGTTCTGAGTTTAGGAAATTCTTTATATCATTTCCTGAGATATTATTCTGACAATTGATATAATGCTTTTGGAAATTATTCAATCATAAGAATTTATCCATATTACAAGGATATCTTATCCTTATAACATATCCATACTATAAAAAGATCTAATTCAAATTAGAAAAAAATTACTTTAAAATTTTAAGAAATTGAATTTTGTAAACACAAAAGTGAAAAATTTAATGATTTGTGTAACAAGTGTGTAAGTGAGCCTAAGTCTCTTTGGAATAAGAACAGCAGTGGAATAAAATGATTATTTTTGCTTTGACATTTTTTAAACAGCTTTATTGAAGTATAACCAATATACCATGCAATTCACCTACTTAGACATTTCAAGTCAACAACTTTTAGTGTATTTAGAAGTCTGTCACCACAAGCACTTTAGAATATTTTAGTTACCCCCAAAAGAAACTCCACACCTCTTAGCTCTTATCTCCAATTCCTCTATCCTTCTAGTTCTAGGCAACCACTAAAGCACTTTCTGTTCGTACATATTTGTCTATTTTGTATATGACATATAAATGGAATTATAAAATATATGGCCTTTGGTGACTCTATTCTGTTATGAGGCATAATGTTTTCAAGTTTTATCCATTTTTAAGCATTCATTCTTATTGCCAAATATAACATATTGTCGATATAGCACATTTTATTTACTCTTTCATCACTTAATGTATTTTTGGGTTGTTTCCACATCTTGGCTATTATAAATAAGCTATTATGAACATTAATGTACCAATTATTTATGGTAATGTGTTTTCATTTCTTTGGGGTATAAACCTAGGGGTGGAATTACTGGATCATATAGTAACTGTGTTTAAATATTTGTGGAAACACCAGACTTTTCCAAGGGCCTGTACCAGTTTACATGTCCACCAGCAGCATATGAAAATTCCAGTTTCTTCACATCCTTGCCAACTCTTGATATTATCTGTCCATTTGATTATAGCCATTCTAGTGGATGTGAAGTGGTATCTCATTGTAGACTGGAAACACTTGACATCACAAAAAAGCAGATGAGTTTTAAGTACATGTTTTGTATTTCAAAAAAGTACAAAACTTCTTCTCTCAGAAAAGATACAACAGAAAAGTTTCACAGAATTACATTCAATAAGAGAGGAAAAACTTTGCAACTCCAACACTGTGTTAGCAGACCTTAAGCTTCAGCCATTGGTTACAATCACAATATATTAGATGAGGATTAAGGAAAACAGTATATAATGTAATAGCTGCAAAATCAGACATAGTTCCCTATTTGGCTCAGGGTTTTAGAAATTTCTCCTGCTTTGTAGATGTGAAATATTTTCTAAACAAAACAATAGGAATACATTGCTTCATCTTCAGAAAACATATCTTAATTTTAAAATAGTTTATATTTTGAATGGCAAATAAACCTGACTATAAATATGCATATAAACACAGAGACAGACACACACATATATAATAATAAAATAATAGCATTTTCAGGAATAATAAATATTAATTTATTTTTAAAAAATATGATAGTGCTTTAAAAAATGTTCAAGCCATTTCTGAAGCCCTAACTGAAAGGAAAAATATGTTTACATTTACTTGTATTGTGACTATACATTTATGCATGCGTGCACGCGCGCGCGCACACACACACACACACACACACACACACAGCTATACATTAATTGGCCTTGATTGCTAAGCCACAAAATAAGAAGTGAAAAAATTCAAATCAGTCAACCAGATAGATAAAAATGCTTTAAAAGCCTCTGCACTTTTAAACAAAATTTGAAAAATTTTAAATAACGATTATATAGAGAATATATACATATATACATACACACACACAGATATGTTTTTTAAGTAGTAAATTCAAAGTAGTTAGTGCATTTTCTTATATAATATGCCGGATAAGGTTAATATATTTCACAGTGAAAGTTACGAATGTATTAAGTATTGTTATCCATAATTATTAACTATATTATAAAAAGTATAACATACATTTATCTTTGTGAGTTTAATTGCTTATGTTTAAATAATTGTGTAAATTAATAACAGAAAGTTTATAAATGTTGACAAAACAATCGCTAAGCATATTATTGGTCTTTGAGTGTATTTTGTGCTTTTTTATGTTTAAAATATTTTAATAAATGTTTTTCATTTTTAGAAAAGCTAATGTATCTAATATTAAATTTAACTTAATAATACAATTATAAATATTAAATCCTATAGAACTGTAATACTTTTAAAGCTAAAATTAATGCTATAGAGTATACTAACAAGTAGATATTGTTAAGCGCTACTGTACTTACAAAAATGTCACTGTAGGCTAGCTGAATATGTGTGTGTGTGTGTGTGTGTGTGTGTGTGTGCACGTGTGTGTAATCTTTAGACACCTTTTACTGGTTTTGGATTTTATGTTCAAATTTTCTATGTAGGAATAAATTTTCTCTGGAAGCAATTTTTAATGTTAATTTTTTAGGATAATAAATCTTTTAAAGAATTTTTGGCAATTTTGATAATCCTCAGATGGCCATTCATATCAAGTTTCCCTCCTTTCCTTATTCTAGAAAAGATCCTAAAATAACTTGTATTCTCCATATATTAATTGGATTAGCCACAATATTATCTCATTGAAACAGATGAAAGTAATCCCTTTTTTGATTTTTAATTCCAAATAGTCCTTTTATTTCATTAATATTTCCTTCATGCACATACTTTTTAAACTATTGACAAAGCACTTTCTTCTATATTTTCTTATTTTGGTAGTGATGACGATGCATACAAGGGCAGGAAAATAAACCTTGGAATCCAAGTGGCTCTTTAAGTGTGTCACTCGGCAGGTAATACAGGACCATTAAGCCATTTGTGTTTTTTTGGTCCATTTTCTTTCTTAATTAGCTATCACAGCAACACCATTTTTTTTTATATTCTTAAATATGTTAACATATTTTCTCACTGTTTTCATATAAATAAGATAATATTGTAAATGCTTTTACCCAAGAACAGGGAATTTGTGACAATTTTATTTCCTAATTTTACTTAATCCGATAGCTAGAGAAAACCCCTCTTTGGTGCATGTAATAGTGCTGACAACTAAATTAATAAAAGACTCAGGAGGCTGTCAGTCTCATTTTGTATTATATAGTTTCTTCAGTTGAAAAAGGATTATCTGTATATATACAGAAATATACTCTGTACCTCTTGAAAGAAAGACATGCTGCCATTAACTGTGTTTACCACCTTCTTTACCCATAACCATAAATGACACTTCAATATAAATCGGCAACTTTATATTTTCTGATAAAGGTGAGTTTTCAGTGTAATATCTATACAAACTCAAAGCCTTCCCTGTCATTCATTAATTATTGTTTTTTAAACAACTCATGTATTATTTGTTGATGACATACATCACAAACCATCAAGAAATTTTTTGGGGGGATTTGGATAAAGATTTTGAGACAGGATAAACTTTACTGAATTTACTTTTTTGTTTTCTATGAACGAACAATGTTTGTAGCTTTCTTAAATATTAGAAAATCACATAAATAATAATTTAAATAACAGTATAGTAAAATAAATATCTTATTAAAGATATTCCAATACTACAGAAAAATTCAATTATTAACATCAGAGCACATATAAATGTACTATTTTAGAACCTAAAATTGTCCTACAGTTGACTACCAACAAGAGATGGATTTTATCTCTGTGTATATAATAATGGTATATACACAATTAGACATTATGAATCCAAAAGGAATTTTGCAAATACAACTATCTGAAGCCACACAGTGAAAATATATTTATATTTCAAATGTTTCTTATGCATAGCAATAAATTTTGGCATTGCAAACACACCCACTTGATAACATCTAAGTAGATATCTGGTCCACTCATGCTCAAGTAACCCCCTCAATGGCAGGAGGGATTCTTTTCAAATTTACAAATATATTTTCAGAGAAATGTTACCCTAGAGGCTGAATGATTGTCAAAATCTTATTTTACTTCTAAGTAAATTAACTCTGAAAAAAAATAAGTAAAGTTGCTGACTACCAGATACATGCAAGTAAAGGACTATTTGAAAATTTTACTGAGTTGTTTAAATAACAAGCCTTTCATATCTTAGTGCTAGATTCTAAATTTTCTGGTTATTTGACATTTTCTTCATCAAAAGCTACTTGTTTTCTCTTGGAAAAAATATATATTGATTTTGTCTTTCTCAATTTGAAAATACCTTCAATTCTGTATTGTGTTAGACAAACTCATCTTAGACATGAAATGTGTAATAACTGTGCAAGGTCTTCTGATTAGTAAGAAATATTATTGCCCCTATTATCCTCAAATCTGGAGAATGAAAATGAAATAATGGTATTTTAAAATCAAATCTTTCCAAAACTTTTATAAGAGAGTTCTTTCCCTTGGTTCAAAGTCTTAATAATAGTGGTATCTATACCACAAATCTTCACAATTTTCTACTATATAAAGTAGAATACCCATAGACTTGTTTGCATATTTTGCTGGTAGACTCTACCCATTACATTTCATTTTGTCCAATATTGTATATATTGAAATGATAATAATAAACACAGCCATGTATTCAACAGAAGAAAGCTTTATTTTCAAAAGAAATATACCTGGGCACATTAATTAAGACTGCATAACCAAGATTTGGTATATTAGAAAAGACATCAACAAAAGAAATCTTTGGATTTATTTGGAAATGGCTAAACCAGTCTTTTTTAGGCAACACTATTTTTAAACCACTGAGTGTGCACTCATGGATTTATCTTGCCCATTATAATCAAAGATAGATATCTTATAAAGTGATCTTTGATGTTATAATTGTAATTATTTTGGGGAGCCATGAACCATGCCCACATAAGTTTGTGATAAATGTTAACTGAAAAATGTTATATGTGTTCTCACTACTCCACCAATCAGCCATTGCTCCATCTTTATCTCTCTTCTCAGGGATCCATGCTAGCATCTGTTATTCTGGTCTTTTTTATAATAGTGATTCTAATTTGAATGAGATAATATCTCATTGTGGTTTTGATCTGAATTTTCCTAATGCTTAGTAATGAAGAAACATTTTTATAAACCTGTTGGCCATTTGTATATCTTATTTTGTAAAATATCTACTTACGTCTTTTGCCTAATTTTAATGGCATTAGTTGTTTTATTACTATTGAGTTGAGTTCCTTGTATATTCTGGATATTAGTCCCCTGTTGGAGAGTACTTTGCAAATATTTTCTCCTATTTAACAGATTTCCTCTTTACTCTTTTATTTCCCTTGGTGTACAGAAGCTTGTAATAAAGTATTTCACAATGAAAATATAAACACTGTTTTTTTAGACAATGCTAGTGCATTCTTAATAGAGTATGAAAGAGTACAAACATAACTGTAATATGTACTAGCAAACCAAATTATTTGTGTGTCTGTTTTATTGAGGTTTTCTGAAACTGAACCTGCAATATCTCTGAGTATGTATGCTTGTGTTTAACAAAAAGAATTTACTTATTTATATATCTTGAGGAGTCTGATGTGGTTAAGCTACCAGATGTGATTGAAGACACTAGAGTTCTTGTTTTACGGAATGATTTCTTTGTAGATGACATTTAAAAAATGGAAAAACATTCCATGCTCATGGATAAGATGAGTCAACATCACTAAAATAAGTGACACCCAATCTACAGATTCAATGGTGTTTCTATCAAATTACCAGAGTTATTTTTCACAGAATTAGAGAAAACAGTTCTAAAATTCACATAGAGCTGAAAAAGAGCCAGAATAGCCAAAACAACCTAAAAAAAAGGGAAAACCCAGAGGCATCAAATTACCTGACTTCTAATTAGAAGGTTATAGTAACTAAAACAGCATGATACTGATACAGAAATAGACCTATACATCAATAGAACAAAGACAGAACCCAGAAATGAAAGAGCATACCTACAAACAACTAATCTTTTACAAAGTCAACAAAAATATGAAATGGGTAAGGGCACCTTACTCAATAAATGATGCTGGGAAAACTGGCTAAACATATGAACAAGAACAAAACTGCATGCCTGTCTCTGACTGTACACAAAAATTAAGTGAAGACTGATGAAAGACTTAAATGTAACACCTAAAACTATAAAAATCCTAGAAAGAAACTGAGAAAATACTCTTGTGGACATTTGCCAAGGCAAAAAATTTATGACAAAGACCCCACAAGCATATGCAACAAAACCAAAAATAGACAAATTGAACTTAATTACATTGAAAGCTTCTTCACAGCAAAGTAACAAAAAAGAGACTAAACAGACAACCTACAGAAAGGGAGAAAGTATTTGCAAACTATGCATCTAACAAAGAACAGGTATCCAAAATTAATAAGAATCTCAAACAAATCAACAAGGCAAAACAACCCATTGAAAAGTAGGCAAATGATATGAACACGTGTCCAACAAACATATAAAAATGCTTAATGTCACTAATCAGAAGAGAAATACAAATTAAAACCACAGTGACATATCATCTCACACCAGTCACGATGGCTGTTCCTAAAAAGTCAAAATACAACAGATATTGGCAAGGATGCAGAGAAAAGAGAACACTTACACACTGTTGGTAAGAATGTAAATTAGTTCTATCCCTATGGAAACAGCATGGAGATTTCTCAATGAACTAAAAATATAATTACAATTCCACCCTGTAATCTCATTACTGGGTATTTACCCCCCCCCCAAAAAAAATAAATGATTTGATAAGGAAAACACCTGCATTCATATGTTTATTGCAGCAGTATTCACAACAGCAAAGATGGAATTTTTGTGTTCATCAATGGTTGGCTGGTTAAGGAAAATGTAGGTCATGCATGTAATCCCAGCATTTTGGGAGGCTGGAGCAGGTGGTTCACATGAGATCAGGCGTTTGAGACCAGACTGGACAACATGGTAAAACCCCTTCTCTACTAAAAACACAAAAATTAACTGGGATGTTGGCACACGCCTGGAGTCCCAGCTACTCAGAAGGCTGAGGCAGGGGAATCTCTTGGACTCAGGATTCTGCAGAGGTTGCAGTAAGCCTAGTGAGACTGTCTCAAAAAAAAAATGTATAAAATGTTTAATGGTATTTCCCTATCATATTTCCTGTTATATTTTTTATTTCACTGTACCTGAAATGTTAATTTTCTCTTTGTTACTAATATTATTTATTTCTGACTTATCTTAATCATTCAGGTCTTATTCATATAATTCCATATAATAGAATCTTTAACTATGTTGTCCAGTGTATATTAAATAACAATTGCTTTACAGGCTTTGGGCCTCAGAGACAATTAGGCAATGAACATTCTGTAAGTTGTTGCCTTCACAATTCATATTTATATTTGAATAGGATATATTTTAAATTTGCTGAAAATTGAACCTTTCCAAATAGGTGAGTACATGTCAACTTTGAATACAGGAGTTAGGGATGCCAACTCTCCACATAGTCAGAAATCATTGTATAACTTTGGACTCCCCCAGAACTGAACTACTAATAGCCTGCTGTTGACTAGAAGCCTTGTTGATAGCATAAACAAATAAAACGTATTTTATATATTACTTACCTTATATACTGTATTGTTACAATAAAGTAAGCTAGAGAAGATAAAATGTTATTAAGAAAATTCTGTGGAGAAGAAAGAGGAGGATTGGTCCTGCTGTCTCAGGGATGGCAGTAAATCTGCTTGTAAGCACACTTGCACAGTTCATATCCATGTTTTTCAAAGGTCAACTATTTGCTGCTTAGGTTAAGTGTCCATCAGTGTACTATCATGCCTCAATTCGAGCCTTCAACTCCTTTTGCCTACTTTATAACCCCATTTCTTTTACTAGTTCTTGAAATATTTTTCTGTACTACAATATATGCAATGGTTATATCCATTTTCCTGAGTCAACTTTGATATTTTGTTTTATATGCTATATCTAACCATCAATCAGTCTGTTTAGTTTTATTTCTAAATATATCTAGTCTCCTATTTTACTCCTTTAGGGGCCTCTATTGTAGTCTACCAATTTATCTTTCTGCATTAACTTTGACCCCTCTGTAAACCATGCTAACCAGTATAGCAAAAAGAATTGTAAAAAAGCAAAACTTGAATATGTAATCCCCTATTATAAAACCTTGCATTGTATTCTCTTATCATTACATAAAGAGCAATGCACTGTACATGGCCCATATTCTTCTCTGTAACGTGAGTTCTTTCCATTTTCTCACTCATTATGCATTTGTGCCTCCTCTCTACTGTGCTTTGGACAATGATTTTCAATTCCAGTTTCCTTTCTGTCCCAGAGTTACAATGTACTTGGAATATTCTTCTCTCTCCTCATTATTCTCCATACTTCCCTCCTCATTGTTCTTCATATTTCTTGTTCTTTCTTAGGTTCCCAAATCAAATGCCATTTTTTTCTTTTAACTTTGAAAAGGAGAGTTTTATTTCTAATAAATACTGCAAGATGTCCATTCTGACAAGCTGGGAAGCATAGTCTCTGGTTGGAAGCCAGAAACAGACACTTGGAGGGAAAGGCAAAGGGAACATAAATTTATGCTAAGCAGGTTGGCCAAATATACATATTTAATAAATTATAGGAGAAATCACAAATACTTATGAGAGCAGAAATGTGCACCTATGCAGTTGAGTGTCATGCCCCTCTGTTGGTCCCATGTACAAAAAAATGGCAGCATTAGCATGATCCAATGGTGAAGTTTCAGGACCTTAGATGTTAAAAGGCGAAGCACAGGACGCAAAAACCCTTCTTGGGCACGTTCTCTGTGGACTGGCCATAACCACTCCGTCCTCCGTTATCAGACAAAAAAGCGGGACAGCATCAGGAGATTGGGATCAGTGGTGGAACCTTTGGAAAGGTCTGTTTTCTGTGTCGCACCTAGGGAAGAAATTCTAATGGCAGCTAGTGAGGGACGGACTATAAATAAGACATGCCTGACCTCCCATCCTGGGTCATGTGGGAGAACTCCGTTTTCAAGGTTACTCTGGTGCTCCCTTGGCCAAGAGGAGAAATGCCATTTCTTTAAAGAAGTCTTGAAACTGGATAGTACTCACCTAAAGACAATCACTGCCATTACACTTATAGTAGTTGGCCTTTTTCTTTTCTTTTCTTTCTTTTTTTTTTTTTTTTTCTGAGACGAGTCTCTCTCTTGTTGCCCAGGCTCGAGTGCAGTGGCACGATCTCGGCTGACTGCAACGTCCGCCTCCTGGGTTGAAGCCTCAGCCTCCCGAGTAGCTGGGACTACAGGCATGTGCCACCAAACCCAGCTAATTTTTGTATTTTTTTAGTAGAGGCAGGGTTTCACCATGCTGGTCAGGATGGTCTCTATCTCTTGACCTCGTCAACTGCCCGCCTCGGCCTCCCAAAGTGCTGGGATTACAGGCGTGAGCCACTGAGCCCGGCCTTTTGTGGCTGTTTTATAGCAGCAGTTTAATAAACACCTTTGAGTAAATGAGTATGTAATTAATAATTAATTTCTTTTAAATACTTGATATTTGACGAATTCATAACTTAATATCTAGTCCGTGACTTGGTAGTTGTTTTTTGTTTATATCTTTCTTGAAACCACACAACTAGGGGAAAATGCAAGCTCAGGAACAATAGCTATAACAACATAATGATGATGGAAGAATAGTAAGCACCAAATAATGCAGTAATTATGACGTATGTGCTACTTTTCATAGAAACTGGAGTTTACATTAGAGATTTATTTATAGCTAAGTTTTGAAAGAGCAGTTGTTTTAAACCATATCAGAGACAGTGACTTTATATGTTCAGAATTTACATTCAGAGCTACCTGTGCCATCGTGAATACATTTGAATAAAAATGAGGAAAAAAACTAGTAGAAATTATATCATTTCCATTATTTTCAAAAATAAATAAAAATGCAAAATGACATACTACCACCATCCCCTTGCCTAACACACATCACATGACAAAGATTCTGTATTCACGTCATTTTTAAATGTGTTAATCACATGATTTTGTTTTCTTGGTTAATTGTTGCAGATTTTTTTTCACTTATGGCAGTTGTGTTCTTGAAAAATTATACCTATTGTAGAAAATTTGGAAAGAGTCCTAGAACACCCAATTATGCGAGAGTTATGGCTCATATAGGGGACACCTACTGTTTTAAAAGGGAACCTGGGATTTATAAATTTTCCACAAAGGAAGATCTGTCTGAAAGATTTAATGGGACTGGGATTTGAACAAAAGATATTTGTTCTGTTTTCTGTTTTTCTGACACTCATTTTGTCAACACCAATTAATTATTAAGTGCCACAGTGGTTTGGAATCCCAGAACAAACATTTTACTCACACCTTCTGAATCTACTTGATGTACAGCCTAAGAAGGAATTCATGAAGCATTGGGAATGTTACCAGATGCTTATCTATTCTGGTCAATTTTTTAATACTTGGAAAAGCTACATAATAATAATATAGGTTTTCTCATTTAGTAAATCTCTGTTTAGTTTTTAAGGGGAAATTAATTTTAAAAACACTGACATAGCATATAATTCTTTGAATTCAATTTATTTTGTTTTTATTTGAGTAAAAGAATTTTACTAAGTGTACCAAAGGATGAATTTCAGCTCTGCCCCAGAATTCTTAGCTGGGCAGATTGGTGAAATGTTTCTCTCCCAAATCCAGTCAGTAATGACTCTGGGAGAAGACTGTTTTCGAGTGTGAAGACAGCAATGCAAGCCTTCAAAGAACATGAAAAATCAAGAAAACATGATGCCACCAAAGGAGCATGCAATGCTTGTCTTGTCACTGACCCTGAAAAATGGAGGTTCATAAGTTGCTTGGGAAATAATCCATGTTAATTGTTTTAAGAAGCTCAGCAGGCTAGAAGAGAACAGATAGACAACTCAATAGAGTCTTGAAAATAATACATGAAAAAAGCAAAAAGTTTAACTAAGGTACAAAATCTCTAAATATGTAAAGGCCTTAACTAATTGCATCTGTTTTACACTCTATTTACTTCACTGTGCTTCAGCAGATACCCTTCTCGTGACTTCTTAACATATTCAACATGGCTCTAACTCAGAACATATGTGTTTGCTGATTTTTTTGCCTAAGAATAATGTTAGTGAGAGTTATAATAAATTATTCCATCAAATTTTACTTACTCAAGGCTTCCCTCATCGCAGTATTTAATATAGCCGTGGCCTTTATCACTTTTTATCATCTTACTCTGTTCTATTGTTTTCTCATAGATTTTATCACTATATAACATTTTGTATTATCTTTACGTATTTCTTTTTTGTCTTTGTCAATAAAATGTATACATAGCGAAATAGATAGACATTCATGTGGATGTAGATATAGATATCAGTGTCATATACTTAATACTTTTAAAAGCATCTTTTATGTATCTGATACTGAATAACTATTTGCTGAATGCTGAATAAAGGAACGAATGAAGTTTAGTGTGGTGAAGACATGAACTAATCCTGAATAAAGAATGAAGACAGCTGTTACTCTGTACATAAAACCATGAAAAAAACAACAGGTCTAGACTGTGTTTAGAACTTGGTTACAAGTACAAGTGTCCACAAAAATAAACCAAGATTCTTGAACAAAAGAAAAATTAAAGTAATTGATATTAAATATAAATTAATATTAAATATAAATAATTATAAATAAAAATATAAATAAAATAAA
This sequence comes from Cebus imitator, assembly GCF_001604975.1. NCBI lineage: Eukaryota > Metazoa > Chordata > Mammalia > Primates > Cebidae > Cebus > Cebus imitator. Next base: position 535,192 of record NW_016107344.1, read on the forward strand.
TAAAAATCCATGAGTTTTTATAGATGAAACTATTTGCAATTTACTCTAATAATGAATACATGAACTTATGCATTTATCAGAATAAATGGAATTTTACAGCAAAAAGTGTGAATCAATGTATTCATTAAAAATTATTTAGGAAATTGTGAGGGCACAAAATGTGATGAAAAATGTGACAAAACATTCTAACTGTATCTAACTAAAGGTGATAGGATAAATAGGTGCTGACCTAAGTAACTTTGGAAATGAGTAGTCTGTAAAATTAATGACAAACAAAAACTTTACATAAGAACCCTCTTCTAGGTGATAAAGTTGTGTTACACACGGTAATGATGAACAATTTTGATACAATATATGTTTATTGGAAATGAATTCTTAAAAAATCACGGATGGTGTGAGCAAGGTTTTTTAATAATGAAATGGGAGTTTACAGATAATCAAGTGGAAAAGGATAGAAACATCTGTGTGTCAATGGATTAAGGTTTAGTGAGAGATGATGCTATATTCACATAGCATCATATATAAACACTTAGAGACAAGTAGAACTAGTTGTGATTATATGTTTATAAAAGTTTTAGTACATATATATATATATATATATATATATTTTATTCTCTTTGGTCACAGGACTGGAAGCAATGACACCCTACTAGTAACAGGCATAGCCAATGGCCTTATCATACTTTTTAATAATATTTTTTATAAAAGAAATCAGGAGAATTGACCAAATGTAGTACTGAAACAGAAAATATACAAAATTAACTTGGAGCATCTGATAGTAGCAGGAAGTGAGAAAATCCTCCACACACACACACACAACCCAACAAAGGCATTATGTCATGGGGACACAGAAGCCAAATGAAGAAATTACAAGCAGATGAAGCTAGACTCATTTGAACAAAGAATTAAATATGCTAGTATTGTATTTTAACCAAATATATACACGAATTCCGAGTCATGCTGTGATGGTTAATATTCAGTGTCAACTTTATTGGATCGAAGGATGCAAAGTATTGTTCCTAAGTGTGTCATGAGTGTGTCGCCAAAGGAGATTTTAGTCAATGAAGTGGGGTGAGACAGATCCACCCTTAGTGTTGGTGGGCACCATCTCCTTTGCTGCTGGAGAAGCTAGAAAAAGCAAGCAGAAGAAGGTGGAATGGGCAAACTTGCCAAGTCTTCCAACTTTCATCTTTCTCCTGTGCTGGATGCTTTCTGCCCTCCAAGATTAGACTCCAAGTTCTTTGGCTTTTGAACTCTTGGGCTTATACTGGGTGGTTTGCCAAAAACTCTTGGGCCTTTGACCACAAACTGAAGGCTGCATTATCAGCTTCCTTACTTTTGAGGATTTGGGTCTCAGACTGATCCACTACTGACATCCTTGCTCCTCAACTTGCAGATGGCCTGTTGTGAGACTTCTCCTTGTGCTTCCCTACTTTTGAGGATTTGGGACTCAGACTGATCCACTACTGACATCCTTGCTCCTCAACTTGCAGATGGCCTATTGTGAGACTTCTCCTTGTGATTGTGTGAGTCAATTCTCCTTAATAGACTCCTTTTCCTATATGCATATACCCTATTAGTTCTTTCATTCTAGAGAACCCTGACCAATACACATGTTTATGTAAATAAATGCTCAAATGGATAAATAAATAACTGGGGAGAAGAAAGGGTCTCATTTTCAGAAGAATTACAAATAATTTATGTGGATACCCCCTTCATTGAGAGGGGAGCTTACCCCTTTTTCAGTCTGAGCTGTGAATAGCAAATTCCTTCAAGAGAGTACAGAATTTTGAAGGGGATGAAAAACGGTAAGTTTACAGTGGGGAAACATGTCAAACATTACCCTCTACCAACTAATAAGGTTATATCAACGGTGATAAGTCATGTTGTTACTACGTATCCTGATACGACGTGATGAAAACGGCACTTCATCTTTATGGTCATCCTTTCTCAAACTCATAACACCAATACAATTAATGTAAAAGTAACAGATAAATACTATTATGGGGCATTTGACAAAATATCTGTTCAATAATTGTCAGCTCTGTCAAGGTCATCATAAACAAAAAAGGCTAAGAAACTGTCACAACTATTGACTAAATATAATGTGAAACACTGGAGGGTATTCTACATCAAAAAAGTACAGTAAGCCAATAAAAAGAAATTATGAATAAAATATGGGCTTTACTTAATAACAATGTGTTGACATTGCTTCATTCATTGTCACAAATGTACCGTGTTAACTTAGATGTTAACAATAGGAGAAATAGGGTGTATGATATGTGGTGGGAGCAGGGAAAAGAAAGCCTCAAATAATTTCCATATAAAAGCAATAGAATATAAACCCACATGCATAAAATAAACTTAAAATACAACAAGCTATAGAACAGTATACAGATTTATCAACTCAAACATTAAAATATTTAATAATTATAACTACATATGAAGTTTTAAATGACTAGACAAATAAATTATAAGAGTATTCATGTGATGAGGCACTGATGAAAAAAAATCTAACTTTTATTCATGAAGAATAATAGTGGTTTTAACTAGACTTCGATAGAATGATTTAAAAGATTAGATAAATCTTAAGGGAAAGTTTACGAAGAATAGGTAAGTGTAAGGAAATTAGATATAAAATATCAAAGATAAACGCTATGTATGAAAGCTGATAAATATAAAGAATACAGTAAAAACTTGATATATGCTTTATTTATAGAAAAAGATAATATAAGGAATGAAGGTAATCAATCCTTATACACATATTTTCTAGAATCTATGAAAGCCACAAATACTCAGATTCACACAAAAGATAAAGAAACATATGTATCCAAATTTGACCTGTTGGAGTAAAACTGCAAAATATGATTCAAGAGAAAACCTCAAAATCTGCTGTGAAAGTCAGTATCTGCAAAGAATAAATTATTAGACTGATATTATACAATGGTTTGCAGGTTTTGTCCCAGTCATGCATGGGTCATTCAACAGTGAGTTGAGATATAGTTTTCTTTTGCTGAGTATTTTTTCTATGACAAAATTTACCCAAATAGGGAAAGTAAAGAACTTGTTAACTTATACAAGGCATCTGTGAACTCATTTTTAAAAAGATATTCCAGGGGAAAAAAGTTAGATACACTTTTTTATTATTAAGTAGCAAAACACGAATGGCTCCCATTATTGCTGTTATTCAGTACAGTATTAGAGTGTATAAACAATGTACTAAAACTAAACAGAAACAAGAAGGACATGTTTTGAAATAGGAGACATAAACCAATTTCTCTTGCAGATGCTATGTTATTACACATAGAAATAGCAAAGTAATCAACATTTTTAAAATAAAAAAGCCCAACATCTTTACAGGGGACACACACACACACACACACACACACACACACACTGTCAATATAAAAATAGTAGGGTTTTTCCATAACAATAACACATATAATAAAAGAAACATTCAAACTAAAAACAATAACCGTAAAGTATTTAAAATTGTTCTAAAGACAAACCCCAATAATTTTATTGGAAATACTAACTTTCAAATAGAAAAATAAGTAAAGATATTTACTATGTTAATGAATGAAAAAATATAATACTATAATAAGAAACATAACTCAATATTCACAATGAATATAGTAAAATTTTAATTTAAATTTCTACTATATGGTTTTAGATGAATTCTTAAGGTTATATTAGAATATAATAGTGGAAATTCGATTAAGAATAATACAACTTTGACCAAAAACAGTAAGGAAATGTCTTATCCTCACAAATTTAAAGTATGTTCCAAAGTCATAGTTAGTAATAAAAGCTCATTTAATTTTTTAGGAACAAATAAATCAATAAAACTAAATATAGAACTCAGGAACAAATTAGGAGTCATAATCCCATTGAGAAATTATACATTCTTAGTAGCCGATTTAGAAAACGTAGAACAGTAGTGAAATGTAGGTTGCATTCCTACTTGATGCTAAATACAATGATGCACTACAGTGAATTAAAATTCCAAGTATTGGAAACTACAACAATATAGCTAGTTAGTTGAAAAAAATATTTAAAAAATAAATCCAAAGAAGCAAAACTTATGAGAAAATTTTCAATATTTTTTTGAAATTAAGGAAAATAATTTTACTCAAAGAGATTACAAAAGTATACTGCAAATAGTTTTGATCAATATATAAATAGTATATGGAAAAGATTGTAGAACACACAAGAAAATTCATCATCAATACCACCACAACAATATAAACAAACATTGCTCTGAAAATAAGCAAGACATACAAATTTATATGCATGGAAAAGTGCATCTACAAGTGGACAAAAAGCATATAAAGAAAGAAAAACCTTTTTAGTAACGAGATTATTGTAAATGCAAAATTTATATTTTCTTCTTAATATTTTGTATTTATGAATGATGCACTACTTTTAAAAGCACAAAAATACTAAAACAATAAAGTTGTTATGACTAAATATTGCTTAGATGTGAAAAAATGAGAGAATGGTGGAATTTTCATTTAGATAAAAAATGGTGGCAAACAATCCATCAATGTGAATTAGTTAAACTGAGTATGTATGTCAATACAAGATATGAAGAGCTTTGTCAAGTGTGTAAATCTAAATATTAATATAAACACAACAACCAAGCATAATTTTACTTGTTTTTAACTTAATTTTTTGGCTTGAAATTTAAAATAAAAAATAAAAGTGTAAAAGAAATACCATATAGATCTTCTGAACCAGTGTAAGGAGATTTAAATAAATTACATATAAATCCAATATAAGTCAGGACAACTCAATCTCATTTTTTCCAAGATGGCAGATTAGAAGTTGTTAGTCTGCCTCAGACACTTGGAAATAGCAAGATAGATAGTGCATGAAAATCAACTCTGTGAGATTTCATTCAAGAAAGAAAATTGGAATCTGCTGGAATCACGAAACACACTTTAGATCCTGGGAAGAAGAATGGCAGCAAACAGACCCATGATGACATCCAGCTGATAAAAGTGAAAAAGGCAGAGAATCTCTCCGTCACTTGCCTTTTCACTGAAGATTTGAGCAACCTAGACTCAAGGAGAGCTCTTTGTTTCTCCCAAGCCCTAGAATTAACTTGAGGGACAGGCTATGAGACATTGTCAGAGAAAGACATGAGAAAAAGCTGCAGAGATTACCAAGTACTGAGAAGAGGAAACTATTTTTAATCTAGGTACACACAAAGTAAGACATTGTTTGTTGACCTGGCAGAATGGCAATGTGGGGATTTTAGTCTTGGGCCAGAGATTGGAGCAGCTTCTCTGGAGTGCAGTAGGGGGTCTCCACAGCCAGAACTGTGGAAAGCACCTCAGCAGTAGGCACTGCAATTGTCAGAACTGTTACAGAAGAACTGCTACAGTTGTGGTTTCTCCTGGGTTGTGACACTTGCAGCTGGGGCCAGCTTGGCAACCTTGGAACCAGCCTGTATGTGCCATTGCTGAGTGCCTCAGCCTGCTCTCCTGAGACTGTGGTGCAGTGGGGTTCTCTCTGCTCCATTGCCATGCATAAATGTAGGCATTTGGAAAAACCACTTGCCTGGACAAGCAACCTGAGCCTCCCCACCTTTTATCAACATAGACCATAGTGCAGTGGGGTCCTCTCTGCCTCATACTCAGGCAGAATTCCAGGCATTTAGTGCACTCATTCACCAGAATAAGTAGCCAGACCAGCCCCACCCTTTCTGTGCAGAGAACCTGGTACAGGAAGGTCTCTCTTCTAAATGCTTTAAGCAGATGTCCAGGTATTCAGAGCACTTGTAATATAGTATGGATATGTGTCTTCACCCAAATTTCATGTTAAATTGTAATTCCCAGTATTGGAGGTAGGGCTTAGTGAGAGTAGATTTCTCATGAATGGCTTAGCACTATCATCTTGTTGCTGTCCTCATGATAGTGACTGATTTCTTGTGAGATCTGGCTGTACAAAACTGTGTGGCATCTTATTGGAAAAGTCCTAACATGTATTATAAATTATATTGTTTACTGAGAACAATGGCAACAAAAATGTGGCTGCCCCACCCCCTGCAATGGAAAACTGCTTGGGGCATTCTAAAGCAGCAAAACAGTATATCATACATTGGTTAAAACAATTATTTAAGAATGGGATATGTGACCCTGACTCTGTGGCTCCCTCATGGAGAATACTTTCTAGTTTGTCCTTGATCAGTGATAAGCAGGCACCAGCTTCCTATCTAGTTTATCTTGGTTCACAGAACACCTGTTTATTAATAATAATCACCTGTTCAAAGAGAAAAAGTATGTGGGTCAAAATCTGCTCAAGACCCTCAGCCCAGAATGCTGTCAGCCCCTAGAGTTTCTCAGCTTGGAAGGCTGTTGGCCCCTGGATAGTCCCACTTTGCTGTTCTATCTGGGTGTCTGCTTCTTAATTCCTTCAGCACTGCCTGGGTGGGGGTCTCTACAGCTGAGCTGGTCTTGGTAAATGGCACCCAACATGGGGCTTGAATCTGGGATGAAGTGTTCAGAGAGATGGAGAAAGGAGAAGCTAAGCTGAAGTTTGCCTGGGAACTCTTGAAAGAATCTCCCAGGTGAGTTATGAGGAGCTTAGAAGTATCCCAATAACTCTTGAACAAAACCTCCCAGGGTAAGTTGGGGGAGCTCGGAAGTAGCCCAAGATGGGAAAATGTGGGTACTACTTTAATAAAGGTATATAGAAAAGAAGCAAAGGACATTCCTATTTCAGTGTGGTCTGTTTGGGTTTTAGTCTGTTTTGCCTTAGAGCTGTTTTGGATGAACAACGAGGAAGAAGATTCAGAAGAGGAAGGAGAATATGATGAAGTATGCAGAGAAACTGTAGAACAAAAGGATGAAAAGTCAAAGAGGAAAAGGTATGCTCATCAGCTCCTCCTCAGGATCTTGCTGATGGATGGCCAGCTACCTTGAAAGTGAAACTAGCTGCTCCTGTTGCCATGTGCTCTTTTAGTACTACAGTAACTGGTTCCATTCAAACAGTTTTCCACATGGGATGGGGGGTGGCCAGGTTTTCCTTGCCATCATTCTCAGCAAACAATATAATTTATCATACGCATTAGGAATTATCCCAATAGCACCTTGCGCTCTCTCTCTCTCTCTCTCTCTCTCTCTTGCTCCTGCTTTCACCATGTGACATACTGGCTCCTCCTTTGTCTTCCACCATGATTGTAAGTTTCCTGAGGCCCCTCCAAATGCTGAGCAGATGTCAGCATTATGCTTCCAGCATAGCCTGTAGAGCCATGAGCCAGTTAAACTTATTTTCTTTGTAAATCATCCAGTTTCATGTATTTTCTATAGCAATACAAAAGCAGCCTAACAAAATCCTCTTGTGTGGTTCAGAAACCTGAGTCAACCCACTCCTCCTATGCAGAGATCTTGATGGAGGGGAGCCCATTTTGCTCTGTGCTCAGGCAGATCTTTAGGCATCTGAAGCACCCACCCTCCTGTATTGGATTAGATTGCCCTCAACCATGTGTAGAGAACTTGGAGCTGAAGAGGTTTCCCATCTTTCTACACACACAACTTGGCACTTAGTGATTACTCACTGGATTCTCCATCACCAATTCTGTTTATGCCAGCCATTAGGGGACCTGTAGGCAGACTTTCCAGATTCAGCCCACTGATTGTGGCCTCTGTCCCCCAGGGTCTGAGCAGGGGGCTCAGACCAGTGTACATTCCACTAATCAGCCCATTGCCTGAGACAACAAAGTTTTTCTGCCAGCAAACAAGGATCAAGTATATACCCAGCCATGTTGGTTGTAGCTGGCTCTTACGTACAGGTGCTATCTTCGGACTTGTAAATATAAAACCTACCAAAACAAGTCCATAGGGATATAGAAGCAAAACAAAAGACTTTTCCCAGCAACTTCTACAGTTGTATCCCTAGAAAGAAGAGAGGGGAAAGGAAAGGAAAGTATAATAATATAATAGAGAAGGAAAGAAAAATAAAAAAATTCTATCCACATGAAAATAATTACAAAAGTTAGAAGTGCCAGCATTTTCAGATGAGAAGAAACTAACACAAGAATTCTGGAACTATGAATGTAGTGAAACTACCAAAGAATCACACTAATTCTCCAACAATGGTCTCTAGACTGAGAAATGACATAAAATATTCAAAGCATGAATTTCAAGGAAGCGCAATGAGTTCCAAGACAAGATTTAAAATCATAGAAACTTTCTAAAGCTATCCAGTAAATAAAGAAGGAAGTAAATATCTTTAAAAAATAGTCAGAATTTCTGGAATAAAAGAAATCACTTAAGGAACTTCAAAATACAATTGAAAACTTTTTAATCAAAGGACCAAGAAGAGGAAAGAGTTTCAGAGCTTATAGATTCATCTTTTGAGCTAAATAGTGAGACAAAAATAAAGCCTTCGAGAAATATGAGCTTATGTTAAAAAAAATCAAACCTACGCCTTACTGTCATTTCTGAGATAGAAGGAGGAAAAGTTAACAACCTGTGAAAATATTTCAGGAAATAATTTAAGAAAAATTTCCTAATCATGGTAGAGAGATAGACATCCAGATACAAGAAATCCAGAGAACACCTGAGAGATATACAAAACAAACATTATCAAGTTATGTTTTCACCAGACTGTCCAAAGTCAATGCTAAAGAAAAAAATATTAAAGGTATTTAGAGATAAAGATCATCTCTCATACAAAGAATACCCCATCAGGCTAAAAGCAGACTTCTCAACAAACACCTTTTAAGTTATGAAAGACTGGGGACCAATTTTTAGCATTCTTTAAAAAAAAAAAAGAAAAAATTCCAACCATGAATTTCATGTCCCACCAAACTCAGTTTCATAAACGAAGGAGAAATAAAATTGTTTCTAGAAAAACAAGTACTAAGGGTATTTGTTACCACTAGACCAACCTTACAAATGATCCTAAAAGGAGTTCTTCAGATGGAAATGAAAGAGCCATACCTTCTACCACAAAAACATACTTTATACAGCTTGCAGACCCTATAAAACAACCACACAATAGAAACTACAAAACAACCAGATAACATCAAAACCGGATCAAAACTTCATATACTAATATTAACTGAATGTAAGTAAGTAGTCTGAACCCCCCATTTAAAAGCCACAGAATGGCAAGTTTGGCTTAAACACACAAGAAATGTCTGTTGTGTTCAATAGACCCTTTTCATGTGTAATGTCACCCACTGGCTCAAAGTAAAGAGCTGGAGAAAGCTCTACCATGCAAACAAAAATAAAAAAAGAGAAGGGGTCACTATTCTTATATTAGATAATAAAACAGACTTTCCAAAGTGCAGCTCACCTGAGGTCAGGAGTTGGAAACCAGCCTGGCCAACATGGCAAAACCCCATTTCTACTAAAAATACAAAAATTAGCCAGTTGTGGTGGCACATGCCTGTAATCCCAGCTACTCGGAAGGCTGAGGCAGGAGAATCACTT
>NW_016107344.1:544660-559633 GCF_001604975.1 Cebus imitator
AAAAAAAAAAAAAAAAAGAAAGAAAAGAAAATAAACAAAACAGACTTTATGCCAACCACAGTAAAAAAGAATAAAGAAGGGGAAAACATAATGATAAAGGACTCAATTCAAAGAGAAGACTTAACTATTTTAAATATATACGAACACAACATTGGGACACCCAGATTCACAAAACAAGTAATTGTTGACCTAGAAAATGAATTACACAACAACCCAATAATAAGAAGTTACTTCAACCCCCCTCTGGTAGGACTAAACAGATCAATGCAGAAAACTAACAAAGAAATTATGTACTTATATTTAACACTGGACTGATTGGACCTAATAGACAACTATAGAATCCTCCACCCATCAACTGCAGAATGTAAATTCTTTTGATCTGCACATGAAACATACTTCAAGATCATCCACATGTTTGATGATAAAACGAGTCTCAATACATTGTTTAAAAAATGAAATCATACCAACCATAATCTCAGAACACAGCGAAATTAAAATAGAAATTTGTGCCAGGAAGATATCTCAATACCACCCAACTACATAGAAATGAAACAGCTTTCTCCTGAATGAATTTTGAGTAAACAATAAAATTAAGACATGAAATAAAGAAAAAAGTATTTGAAATAATTGAAAACAGAGACACAACATGCCAAAATCTCTGGGATGCAGGAAAAGAAGCATTAAGAGTAACGTTTATAGTGCTAAATGCTTACCTCAAAAAATTAGATAGATCTCAAATTATCTAGCATCACACATACAGTGACAGAAAAACAAGCACAAAGTTGACAGAATAAAAGAAATAAGTATTACTAGAGGATAACTGAGTGAAATTGAGACTCCTCATATCTATACCAAGAATCAACGAAAATATACCCAGGTAATAAACCCAAATTTAAATAAGAGTTAAAGAAAAATAAGTAAATAACAAATAAATCAAATAGAAAACCTAAAACAAGTTGGTAGATATATATGAAAATATTGCAGTATTCAAAATAAATGTAGAGATTTAACTTTATTTATTACAAGTAACTGGCTATCATATTTAAATCCTACATTTGGAACTTATAAAATATAATTTTAATAGCTCATGAATAACAGAGATTTATAAAACATTTGCCAATTAATACAAACAAATAATTACAAGTAACAATTTGTGGAATGCAAATAAAAATTTATCTCTATAGGTTCATTCATTCATTAAAAGCCAAGAAAGTTTGACAATAAACAATTTGAACATGTTAAGAGGTTGGTGGGAAATACTATAGAAAAACCCAAAGAAAGTAAAACGAGTAAAATAATAAGTATAGTGTTAAAAATTAATGAAATATGCAAATATATGCAAGTAAGCACCTGCAGGTTTTAATTATGCAGTATAAATACTGTCACCCTTATGAAAATTTTCTCATTTGTTCATCTAAAATAAAATAAAGAGAGAGAGAGAATTTGATCTTGATACTTTATGGTAGCAGTAGGGTGGTGAATACAATGTGTTAAAATTTCTTAAATGCAAGGAAAACAGATCCCTTCACTCAAATAAACTTAGAATCCTTTTCTGTCAGTATAAAACGACCCACCTTAAGTGGGACCACTGTGGACATATATGCTATCAAGCAGAGCAGCACAAATAACTGGAAGAAATTGAAAGTAAATGTGTGAAAAATGTAAATAAAGAATGCAAAATACTGTTTTTTGTCCATTAAATAGAAAAGCCACTGATTATAAGACATGTTATTAACTTTTAATGTCATTAATATTTAAAAATTACTACTGAATAATAATTCCTCTTAAGGACAGTCATGCACAGCTCATGCACAATCCCTTTTGAGGTATCAGAAATATAGATATTGTTAGTAAGAGCAACAGTAGACTGTTTTAAAAAGATGACAATATAATAGTTTTTTATGTGTATACAGTTCTGAGCTTACCCTTCATAAATATGGACATTTCTCAAGCCAATGATTGACAAAATTTTCATGGGACTCAGGAATATTTTAAGAAAGATCAACACATGTACAGATCTCAGTTGTCATCCATCACTTTTCAGGTTATCTAGGAGAAGAAAACCCTTGTATCTCTATAATCAATCAATCAATAAAAATAATCACGTTTTTCTGTCCAGTGGTATGACGGTGCTGACTTCAAATACACCAATATAGTCAGTTCTTAAATTTTCTGAAATCTCATCAGTCAGTTGTAAAACAGCCTTCAATAAAAGTAAGTTATATAATTTAAAATTAAATTATATTTAAAACAGAGGCAATAATACTAAAAACTCACTATTTATTTTTTAAACTTTTACCATTATCTATGTGCTTGAGGTTATTTACATGATGTGTTTGTCGGATGGATACAGCTTACAATGGTGGCAAATTTCTTCCATACTCTTTTAATAACACTACATTGGTAGCTTCAGTTGTTCAGGGCAAGAGTCTTTAAAACACAGACATCAGACCAAGCTGAGAATTGGGATATGATTTAATACTTATGTCTTGTCTAGACTTAAGACAATAAAGGTAAAATACTAACAAAACAAATGTAAGTTTAAAATGTTTCATGTCAGTAGTTAGCAGAGTGTGAATACCACACAAAAAATTCAGAAACTGTTCTTTTAGTTTCTGAAAACTATTAAACAATTTTAGAAAGAAGTGGCTGATACCACTGACAATATAAGTATAGAACAAAGATGTATCTTTATTGTTTCACTTTTGTCTTACTCTTCAATGTTAAAGAAAATCATCAAGATCTGTTTATCTTAGAATTATACTAATTCATAAAACACATCCATAATTTGGTTAAGGATGCAAGTATTTGACAAAAAGTAATATAAGCCTTCTATGAGAGATAATCAATTAAGTGGAATTAATGAAAAAGTGTTACATATTTTAAATAGACATTGGTGTTTCATATATTTAATATCTGAAATTACATAAAATTATATATATTCACATACTTTTCAAAAGTCAGTTTAAAAAATTTCTCCAGCATGCTACTGATTCTGAGGCATTTGAAGTTATTTGTATTATAATTCTCACAAATGAAAGTAAATTCTAATGTGAAGAAATTTCTTATACATGCTACCTACTTTGGGGTATATATATGAGTGTTAATGTTAGCTACTGATTATTTTTCATGTGTATGTTCCCACTCTACCATGGCCTTTGACTTTCAAATAAATAGTATTCACTCATTCTGATTTTTCAAACAGCATAATTATCCAGTGCAAGAAAGAACATCTGCCAAATTGTATATTCCAGACAGTTCAGTTGATCTTTTCAGATACTTAGTGATGCCCCTTTAGAAAATAAAAGCATAAACAGACTGCCCCTGGAGCTTCCTTTGTTGAAAATGTATTAAGGTGACTCACAGTGGAATATTTTCTTTCAATGTTTGTGGAAAACTAGAGGATTAAAAAGAAAGGTATTTTTGTTGCTGCTGAAAAGCAGTGGTAAAGACTTCTAAAAATTATTTAACTAGATATGTGTTTCAAATATACTGTTATTGTTCAATGGAGGTGTTTCAACTCTAACCTATTAGGTGAATACAGGGAATATATAATCACATGAGAGAGTAACAGAACTCTAATGTCACTATCCATTTAGGGTCTCTGTGGGTGAGTCTGTCATATCTTTTCCTTGGTTTTGACAGCTGTACTTTCAGTAGATAAAAGAGAAAATAAGCCATCCTTTTTGTGCTGAATGTAAAATGGGAGTTACATACACTTACAGAGTAAGCTTTAACTGTTCTATGTTTCATATTTCTTTATTTGAAATTGTAATCATCCTTTAGTAGACTTGTTCTGTCAAAATCATATCATGGTGGGTTGCTTAAATCTAAAAATGTTCAGTCAGAGACTGCTATAAAAAATCTTAACAAATACTCTGAAAACAGTCCTGAATTACTGCTGAAAGAAATATATAACATATATATATATATATATATATATATGTTATATATAAATATATATATATAAAGTCATAATGTTATGACTTTAGTAAAATCAGTGACCAAAATTACTTTACATCTTATTTTTATTTTTGGTTATTTGTATGCTGTTTGCTATCTTGTATGTCTCTAACATGTCTTTTTGAGGTTTTAAAAACTATCTTCCAGATCCACTATAAATTCTTAATATAATAATTTTAGCACTTCAGTACTAGATTATACCCTATTAATTTCTTTGACTCAACTATCATTGTTTTATTTAATCCCTTCACAGTAGATACCCTTAATTTTTAAATTTTCTAAATGCTAACGCCTGGCCTATCTACAGCTTAGCAATTTTCTCTCTGATTCTTTAGGGTACTGTAAAGTATAGTTATTAAATCCTATACGCCTAAGCCTTCTTCTCTTCCTTCCACTTAATTTATGAAGAGGGTTCTGACCCTCATGAATAATCACAGAATTTTAGCTTCAAAATTTTCCTGTTATGTTTCTTTTGTTTTTCCATTCTTTGTTCCATTGAGAAGTGGTACTCTTTTTCTAAGTGATATTTTCCATTCCTGACTCCTAACTGCAAGCCCTTACATAATAATGCGGTGGGTGGAAATGTCATAGGAAAGAGAATCTGGATTGTTTGATGAGAATATGTCTCAGAGGAGGGTGAATGTGTCTCTTCCTGGCAGAAGAGCAAGTGGCATTTGGGAGAAAGGAGAAACAGATGGTGACTCTGAGAAAAAGGACATTATAATGTCTCCTTCTCTTCACAGAATTAGCACTACTTCAGCATGAAATCATAGTTAACCATAAAAATGGGTGGTCAGTGCCCAAATGATAGTATACTCCAAGAATGGATCGAACTCTTTTATTTTAAACATTTAGTCATACATAATAATTGTACATACTTATGGGGCACATATAGTGTTTTAATACAAGCCTACAATGTGTAGTGATCAAATCAGGTTAATTGGAATATCCATCACCTCAAACATTTATCATTTCTTCATGTCGGGAAGCATTCCAAATCTTCTCTCTTAGCTCTAGGTTTCAGAAGAGTGTCTACTATAGACCACAACTAAGTTCCCTTTGTAAGTGAAGTTGGACAGAAATAAAGGTGTGCTTTTTGTCCCTAATAAATAATCATTTACAGCTCATCTAAAAAATACAAAGCAATAAACACAAGAACAGAAAATTTTGTGTAAGAAGAGATGTTTTTGTTTAAATTTATATGCAGAAAAGGTTGGTATGTATAATTTATTTTAAACTTCTTAGTATAATTCTGTGGCAAGAATGATTTTCTAACATATAATAATAAGTTAACATATATGTCCTACCAGGCTGTCATATTAAGCCGTATATTTCTGGTGAAAATAATAAAATGGTTTAAATTTGAAATGAATACACACACACATATATATATTCACATACTTTTCAAAAGTCAGTTTAAAAAATTTCTCCAGAATGCTACAGATTCTGAGGCATTTTAGCTTATATGCATTATAATTCTCACAAATAAAAGGAAATTCTAATGTGAAGAAATTTCTTTCTTATACATGCTACCTACTTTGGGGTATGTATGTGAGTGTTAATGTTAGCTACTGATTATTTTTCATGTGTATGCTCCCATTCTACCATGGCCTTCGACTCACAAATAAATAGTATTCATTCATTCTGATGTTTCAAACAGCATAATTATCCAGTTACATAATCATACACACATATATACACATATAAAATCATACACACATATATACACGTATAAAAATCGTACGCACGTATATTATTTACCTGGGCATAGAATATGTCCATATACATTTTTTAACTCTAGGCTATACAAACAAGAAAAAATGGTTTTATTGAGGAAGGTTAATTTAATTCATACGTTTAAATAAAATTGTATGTAATATATTCTTCTGATAAATAATAAAAACATGATATTCCCAATTTCAATTAGGTTCAAGTTACTCTCCTTAAAAAGTGACTGTTTATATTACCAAAAGTATAAAAGTTAAGTCATTTAACCTGGTATGAATTTTTTTGTTTTATAATATTCTAGTCTTAGATTTTATTTAGTTGCCACTACTGAAGCTGTTGGCACATACAAACAAGGGCAAATCCAGTTGCCAACACGCTGCAAAGTGCTTTTCTTGGCACTACCTGTTAGAGTACCAGCAGTCTCAGAACTCCTCAGCCCCTTCATTACAGCCCCTCAAGAAGCCACAGAATCATGTTGGGGCCCAATATCAGTCTCAAAGAGTACAGTACACAATCCAGGAATCATAAACTGAGCCCTGGCCCCCTAAAATCTTCCAGAAACAAAACCAGGCAACTGAAATCACTTTGTACCACAATCAAGCCCTCAGGTCATCAAATCCGTTAAAAGAAANAAAAAAAAAAAAAAAAAAAAAAACCCGTACAAAAGATAGCATCTTCAAAAACTGAAGGAACATCAACCCACAAAGATGCAAAGGAACCAGTGCAAGAACTCTGACAGCTCAAAAAGTGAGAGTGTCTTCTTTTCTCCAAATGACACACTAGCTCTTTAGCAAAGGTTCTTAATCAGTCTGAGATCGCTGAAATGACAGAAATAGAATTCAGACTGTGGTGAGAAATGAAGATCATTGAGATTCAGGAGAATATTGAAACCCAATCTAAGAAAGCTGAGAATCACAATAAAATAATACAAGAGCTTGACAGACAAAATAACTAAAACAGAAAAAAATGTAACCGACCTGATAGAGCTGAAAGTCAAACTACAAGAATTTCATAGTGCAATTGCAATTATCAATAGCAGAATAGACCAACTTGGGAAAAGAATCTCAGAGCTTGAAGACTGGCTTTCTATGATAAAACAGAAAGACAAAAATAAAGAAAAAAGAATAAAAAGGAATGAACAGAACCTCTGAGAAAGATGGGATTATGTAAAGAAACTAAATATATGACTCATTGGCATCCCTGAAAGAGATAGAAAGAATGGAAGCAACTAGCAAAACATATTTCAGTATATCACTCATGAGAACTTCCCCAACCTAGCTAGAGAGGCCAGCATTCAAATTCAGGAAACACAGACAACCCCCGCAAAATACTTCACAAGAAAATAATCTCCACAACACATAACCTTAAAATTCCCCAAGGTTGAATTGAAAGCCAAAATGTTGGCCAGGCACAGTGGCTTACGCCTGTAATCTCAGTACTTTGGGAGGCCAAGGTGGGTGGATCACGAGGACAGGAGATTAAGACTACCCTTGCTAATATGGTGAAACTGGGTCTCTACTAAAAATACAAAAAATTTTTAGTAGAGACATGCCTGTAATCCCAGCTATTCGAGAGGATAAGGCAGGAGAATAACTTGAACTCAGGAGGGGGAGGTTGCAGTGAGCCAAGATACTGCCACTACACTCCAGCCTGGCTAACAGCAGATCTCTCAGCATAAACTCTACAAACCAAAAGAGATTGAAGGCTTATATTCAACATTCTCAAAGAAAATTAATTCCAATCAACGATTTTATATCCAGCCTAAACTAAACTTCATAAATGAAGGAGAAATGAGATCCTTTTCAGGTAAGCAAATGCCGAGGGAATTTGCTACCACCAGACCTACCTTACAAAGAGCTCGTAACAAAGGACTGAATATGAAAAAGAAAGACTGTTATCAGTCATTACAAAAGCACACTTAGGTACACAGACCAGGGACACTATAAAGCAACCATACAAACAAGTCAGTATAATAAACATCTAGCAACATGTTGACAAATCAAATCCACACATATCAACATTAACCTTGAATATAAATGGGCAAAATGCCCTAATTAAAAGGCGCAAAATGTAAGCCGAAGAAAGAAACAAGACCCAAAATTACACTGTCTTCAAGAGATCCCATCTCACATGCAATGACACCGATAGGCTCAAAACAAAGGAATGGAGAAAAATCTGTCAAGCAAATATAAAACAGAGAAAAGCAACAGTTGTAATTCTAATTTCACACAAAACAGACTTTACACCAACAAAGATCAGAAAAGACAAAGAATGAAATTACATAATTGTAAAGGGTTCAATTCAGCAAGAAGACCTAACTATCCAAAATATACATGCATCCAACACGGGATCACCCAGATTTGTAAAGCAAGTTCTCAAAGATCTACAAAGAGATTTAGCCTCACACAATAAGAGGGGAGACTTTGATACCCCACTAGATAATTGAAGCAGAAAATTAACAAATGTATTCAGGACCTAAAACAAACATTGAACCAAATGGATCTGATAAACAACTACAGACTCTCCACACAATTAACAACAAGATAGACATTCTTCTCATCACCACATGACATTTACTCTAAAATTGACCACACAATTGGACATAAAACAAATCTCAGCAAATGCAAAAGACCCAAATTAATACCAACCATCCTCTTGGACCACAGAGCAATAACAATAGATGGCAAGACTAAGAATATCACTCAAAACTATACAATTACATGAAAATTAAACAATAAATTTGGAATAAATAAATTAAGGCAAAAATCAAGAAGTCCTTTAAAACTGAGAACAAAGTTACAACATACAAGAATGTCTGGAACACAGCTAAGGCAGTGTTAAGAGGGAAATTTATAGCACTAAATGTTCATATCAAAAACTTAGAAAGATCTCAGTTAACAACTAACATCCTGAGTAAAAGAACTAGAGAAGAAGCAGTAAATCAACTTCACTGCTAGCAGAAGACTAGAAATAACCAAAGTCAGAGTTGAACTGAAGGAGACTGAGACAAGAAAAAATATTGGAAGATTGACATATCCAGGAGTTGGTTTTCTGAAAAAATTAATAAAACAGACTGTTAGCTAGACTAATAAAGAGGAGAGAAGATTCAAATAAACACAATTAGAAATGACAAAGGAGATATCACTGACTCCTCAGAAATACAAATAACAATCAAAGATTACTATGAGCACTTCTATGCAAACAAATTAGAAAATCTAGAATAAAATGATAAATTCCTGGACATACACAACATCCCTGACTTAACCAGGAAGAAATTGAATCTCTGAACAGGCTTGTAATGAGCACCAAAATTGAATCAGTAATATATAGCCTACCAACCAAAAAAAATGCCTGGACCAGATGGATTCGCAGCTGAATTTTACCAGGTATCCAAATAATAGTTGGTATCATTTCTACTGAAACTATTTCAAAAAATTGAGACAAGAAACTCTTCCCCAACTTATTCCATAAGGCTAGCATTATCCTGATACCAAAACCTGGCAGAGACACAACAAAAAAAGAAAACCTAATGTTAATATTCTTGATAAATACTGATGCAAAAATCCTGAGCAAAATACTAGCCGGCTGAATCCAGTAGTGCATTAAAAAGCTAATCCACCACGATCGAGTAGGCTTTATCTTTGGGATACAAGGTTGGTTCAACACATGCAAATCAATACATGTGATTTAACACATAAACAGAACTGAGGACAAAAATCACATGACCATCTCAATCAATGTAGAAAAATCGTTTGATAAAACTTAACCCTTCTTTATGTTAAAAACTCT
Source organism: Cebus imitator (assembly GCF_001604975.1). NCBI lineage: Eukaryota > Metazoa > Chordata > Mammalia > Primates > Cebidae > Cebus > Cebus imitator. Next base: position 554,141 of record NW_016107344.1, read on the forward strand.
CAACAAACTAGTTATTGAAGAAATATACCTCAAAATAATAAAAACCATCCATAATGATAAACCTACAGTCAACAACATATTGGATAGGCAAAAGCTGGAAGTACTTCCAATGAAAACAGGCAGAAAGCAATGAAGCCCTCTCACCACTCGTATTCAACATAGTATTTGATGTCCTGACCAGAACAGTCAGGCAAGAGAAAGAAATAAAGGACAACCAAACAGCAAAAGAGGATTGTATCTGTTTGCAGACAACATGATCCTGTATCTAGTGAACTTGTAGTCTTGACCCTGAAACTCCTTTAGCTAATAAAAATCTTCAGCAAAATTTCAGGATAGAAAATTAATATACAAAACTCACTAGCATTCCTATACACCAACAACAGCCAAACCAAGAGCCAAATCAGAAATGATATCCCATTCACAACTGCCACAAAAAGAATAAAATACCTAAGAATACAGCTAACCAGGAAGGTGAAAGATCTCTACAGTAAGAATTACTAAACACTGTTCAAGAAAATCAGAGATGACACAAACAAATGGGAAAACATTCCATGCTCATGGATAGCAAGAACCTCTGTAGTCCCAGCTACTTGGGAGCAGGGGAATCGCTTGAACCCGGGAGGAGGAGGTTGCAGTGAGCTGAGATCATGCCACTGCACTCCAGCCTGGGTGACAGAGTGAGACTGCTTCTTAAAATCAACAACAGCAACAACAAAGCTTTTTAAAATTCATATGAAACCACAAAAGTTTCAATAGCCAAGGCAATCCTAAGAAAAAAAGAACAAAGCAGGAGCATCATGCTACCTGACTTCAAACTACACAACACGGCTACAGTAACCAAAATAGCATGGTACTGGCACAAAAACAGACAAATAGATCAATGGAACTGAATAGCAAGTGTGGAAATAAGGTCACATACCTACAACTATCTGATTTTTGACAAAGCTGACACAAACAAGCAATGGGGAAGGGACTCGCTGTTCCATAATTGGTGCTGCTATCACTTGTTTGCTTCATGCAGAAGATGAAATTGGATCCCTCCCTTACACATATACAAAAATCAACTCAAGGTAGAATAAAGATTCAAATATATAGCTCCACACTATCAAAACCCTAAAAGACAGGCTTAGACAATATTATTCTGACACCGGAACTGGCAAAGATTTCATGAAACAGATATCAAAAGCAAATAACAAAAGCAAAAATTGACAAGTGGGATCTAATTAAACTAAAGAGCTACTGCACAACAATATAAACTATAAGTAGAGTACACAGAAAACCTAAAATGAGAGAAAATATATGCAAATTATTCACTTGGGAAAGGTCTAATATCCAGCATTAATAAGAAACTTAAACAAATTTACAAGAAACAAACAAAAAACCCCATTAAAACCTAGGTAAAGGAGATGAACAGACATCTTTCAAAAGAAGACATATATGCAATTGAAAAGAATTTCAATATCACTGATCATTAGAAAAATACAAATTAAAACCACAATGAGATACCATTTCACACCATTCAGAATAGCTAATACTAAAAAGTCAAAAAAATAACAGATGCTGGTGGGTTTTCTGAGAATATATAATGCTTATACAACAAAACTACCTTTTGATCTATACTCACTACCTGCGTGAAGAATCAATACTCCAAACCTCAGTATCACACAATTTTCCCAGGTAAAAATCCTGCATCTATACCCTATATCTAAAATAAAAGTCAAAATAAAAGAAAACATGCTTTATTAAAATCTTTGTGAACTGGCAATATCAAAATGGCATATATATCTACTGATTTGAAGTAGCTTTTTAATGTAGTAGGAATAAAATACATTTGCTTCTTCTAATTCAAAGGCAAATTAAGCTAAATATGTGTCTCTAAGATTACAGATCATATTTTTATACATTATTTATTTTATTTCATTTGTTTAAGATTATTGGGAACCTCCTTTTGCCCACATTCCCTATTATCCCAAGAGTAACAAATTATTTGTGGCTGGTATTGCAAATTGTACCACACAACTGAAGGATTTTCTTAAAATAAAATTTTAGGATTTTGATTTTCTTTAGCATGTAAAACTTTTCATTAATAGGTTGAAGCCAGATTCCACTTTCTTTACAGATTCCCTAATGTTGCTTTTTATTATTTTCTGCAAAATGGTAATTGATCTGAAATATCTAGGTTTGTGCCTTCTTCTTTCATTCTGATTGGCATTGTATCATCTCTATCATTTTAAAATCTTACTTTTTCTTCAGTGTTATTATTTCTGTGATAATTTCTTCCCTATCCATACCTTCATTTTTTTTTTCAGGATCTCTATTTAAACCTCTTCTATGTATTCTATATTATAAATTTTCTCAAATATTTTGTCAATTTGGTCTGTCCTCTGAGAAATATATTTAAGTTTATATTCTAGCTGTTTTAAAGCATTTATCATTGCATATATATCATAATTTTTATTGCCAATGCATATTTTCTTTGACCCCCCCATCATTCTCCTCCTTTTCTGTTTCTTTCCTTCTTCTATTCTTTTCTTTTTCTCTTTCCTCTTCCTCACCCTTTTCTCCTTCACCCCCTCTTTTTCTTCTTTACTATGTGTGATGGTTAATACTGAGTATCAACTTTATTGGATTGACTGATACAAAGTATTAATGCTTAGTGTGTCTATGTGGGTGTTGCCAAAAGAGATTAATGTTTGAGTCAGTAGGTTGGGGAAGGAAGATCCACCCTTAATCTAGTGGGCACAGTCTGGTGGGCACAATCTAATATATATACATTCTATTAGTTCTGTGCCTCGAAGAGAACCCTAACTAATACACTATTGTTTTGTTGAATTACTTCCCAAGATTCCCTGTGTAAGATAGTTTCTTCTTCGTTTTCTTCTTCTTGTCTTCCTGTAAGTTGTTAGCTTTTCTTGAATTTTCTGTTTCATGTTTCCAGTTTTTCTTACATATTTGATGACTGTTGGTATTTTAATTTTTAAAACGATTATTTAGGTTGACATTATTGACTTATTTGCTCTTGAATGAAAGACTGTTTCTCCTGTAGATCTCCCCATTGGCATAAAATGCCAAACTTTTCACTCCCATTTTAAAGATAATATTTCATATTCCACAATAAATATTATCATTAATTTCAGTAGTATGTTATGTCTTGTAACACACTGTTCATCAGTATCTCACTTTAAGAAGTAGGTCTCAAAAGCTTTCTATACTGCTCCTGTAATTTGTTAACAACTTTGAAAAATCCAGAAGATTTTACTTCTCTACTTTTCAAGCTGTTATTAAGTTTATTTCTTGCTTTGAACTTTGAATGAGTTTCAATAGTCACCTCTATCTAAGCCCCGTGAAACAAGTCCAAGACATGAGGGATCATATGAATTTTTATGAAAATTTTACCCAGTGAACTATGAGATAAAATGTATTATCACTGAGGCAAAGCAGATGACATAAAATGTAGGATATTAAAGTAAACAGATAGCACAGTAAAATTTCTATAAGCTGTCTACAAGAGGAATATGGTATGCAAAGGCACCAAAAAAGAATTTTCCTGTAATTAGTATGATGTGTGGTACTATTAATTGCCAGCTATTTTTTTTACAGATTATTTCACAGAAAATTTTCTCTATTATATGAAGATTAAATTACTTTAAATAGTATGTGAAATAAATCAGTAAATTTTAAGAAAATGAATAAACTTGAAAGTAAAATATTATTGCAAAACAAAGACTCATTAAAATACCTTCTTGCCTAAAAGTTATGACATAATTTTTTATGAATTTTTTAGAGATTATGTCACTGTAAATAAGCAGAAAGAAGAGAAAAATGAAAACAGTATGGAATAAAATATGGTGCTGTGAATTGCTACTGAATTGGTATAGCAGAGAAGTGTGCTATATAATGTGCATTTTATTGTAGGTTTGACAAGAGGGCAGATTATTTATTTAGATTCTTTCTTTTTTTTTTTTTTTTTTTTTTTTTACTATTAAAGGCTTTCTACAAAGAAATAAGTCCAAATAATTCATTATAAAATATTATGTCATTAAGATATTAAAATAAAAATCATAAAGATATGCCATTAGGAAGTCACCTAGTATAGTTTTAAAATTTATCTATAGGAATCTAAAGCAATATTTTTTTCCAAAATGTTTCACATTGAAAGTTTCTATCAATTTAATTATGATATGGTTAGTTTATGTTTTATGTATGCTAAATTACATTTTCCTTATTAGCAGTTGAAACAGAAGCTATGAAATATTATAATAATACAGTTGGAAAGGATCTGAAAAATCTTCAATATCAAACTGTCTTGCAATGCTTTTATACCATCTACGGTCTCTAAAACATATTTCTAATGAGTAAAACGTGTGGTTTTCACTTCATTCACATGCCTTTAAAATTTGACTAAGCAAAATATATTTTTTAAATTATGTTATCAATATAGTTTTACTGTAAGATTTTTATGAGGAATATGCTTACTTATTTACTTCTGTCTCTAACCACTTTGATCTGATTCTGCCATTCAATAAAATTGCAATGCTTGGATAAACATACATAAGAATTAAAAGGCATAGACTCCTATTTATAATGATTAACAAATCAATAACTGTTATTTCCTTCTATTTTTCAATAATAATTTCTTATTGATAGTGACTGGTAAATTATGCCTTGTAATTAATATTGCAGACATCATTTGCTATGATAACTTGCCAATTATAAATGAGAATATTATTTTGTTTTGGCAACTTGCTTTTGCTAGAAACGTAAAGATATGATAGATTATCAATCATTTCTTCAGCAAGTATTTATTGAGCACCCACTACATGCTCTGCAGCTTGTAAATTGCACTCCAAAAATAAAATATGAATTATTGATTTGCCTATATCCTATTGGAGAAATATTAAAGAAACCATCTGTGCTAAAATTATCTGAGCTTTTTATGATTTGTAAAAGAAGAAAAAATGTGGAGTTAGAGTCTCTGTTAAATGACATTCAGGTTAAAATTACTAACATTTAAATAATATTGCATAACATTTAATGTTGGAAGATGTATTTGTAATGATTTACATCCACATGACACTGCATGAAATCTATCTTTATCCACATTCAGTTTCTGGTTTTATTTAAACTGTATATATTTCAATTCAGTTGTACATAAATTATGGTACTAAAATTGTTTTTATATCTTTAATTTCTTTTTGGAAACCATAACAATTTTGACATGTAAACTTAGGGAAAGTATTTCTTGAGCAATAATTTGATTAGAACAACATTTTTGTAATTCATTTAGAGATAAAATATGGCCATCCTGGAAAATATATTGTTTTCGTTGTTTTAATAATGTAGTTCACATATCACCATGATTCATTTGTCTTATATTGGCAAGCATTGTTAGAAACACCACTCAGACAGATATCAATTTTTAATTTTTTTTTCATAGACACTACTTTAATCAGATACAGGGGATTAATTCGATACATGTTTAAATAGTTGTAT
>NW_016107344.1:559718-649532 GCF_001604975.1 Cebus imitator
AGAAAAATATGTAAAATTAACTTTTAACACATAAGACAAGACTTGAAGTGGAACATGCTAAAATGAGGTTTATTGCTAAGCAGCATCATTTGCACTGAACTTGGTCATTTTTTTCTCCTTTCAAAGTATAAAAAGAATTTGTTGAAGATATGTATTTGTCTGTATTTGTCTTGTTTCATTTTTTTAAGCAAGAGAATATCAATATCTGATTTGTGTTTGTATAAGTTCAGTCTAGCTGCTGATTTGATGAAAATAATATGTGTGTATGTACCTACACACATGAAAAGTGGAAAATTTAGAGTTCCTAATAAATATTTTAATTTGGACAAATCTATAAGATATCTAAGAAGAAATGTCAAAAATGTATTGTAGTTGAAAATAAGAATCTGAGCCAAAATCAATTACTTGAGCTCAGAAATAAGAGCTTCCAAAATGGAAGTATTACAAAAAGCAGTAAAAGTCATAATGCCTCTTTAGGACTGTGGTTAAACAAAATGATGTCATAGATCTAATCCAGAGAAGGTAGTGGAAGAGTATACACAAAAGAAAATTTAGATTGTCATGAGAGATAAGAGGAAAAATAGACTGTGATATTAATAAATCAATGGAGGATTAATTAAGATAATAAAGTATGTCCATAAATATATTTTAGGAAGAGTGTGGCTTAGGAAAGTACAATTTCAATGGCCTGTTAGAGAAAGACATTGATTTGTAGAATGTTGAGGATTGAGTTGTAGATAAGTTATAGTAAGGTAAATTGTAGGTAAGTTGCATTAAGTCTTGTAAACATCTCTATCCAGTGTGTGTGCAGGTGGAGGAATTTGTGACACATGTTACTGAGGGGATAAGTAAGGAGTGACATCCTTGAATAGGGTAGAGTAGATAATATCAAAGGCAAAAGTGAAGAGCAAATTAGATGAAAACATTGAAGTAAGTTTATTTTCTGTAATGGGAAGAATGGGTTCTATTCAGTCAGTCTTTTAATGTGAGCATGAAATATAAAAAATTACCAACTGTAAGTGATGATGATATAGAGTAAGTGGAAAAAGGAAATAATGCAAAGTATTCATCCCAGAAAAAAAGCTAACAAGCTTTTTAGGAAATGTTGTGAGATTGAAGTTGTCATCTAAGCTGAGATTTTTGTTTGACAACATGTGGAAAGTGTATGCAGGTAGGTTCAAGTGTCATGGAGATTTTTAGGCAAGATAGCTGGATGGGGAGGAAGAGAACACTAGAAGAAGAATGTGAGAAAAGCAGAGAAGAGGAAAGAAGTGAAGGTAAGAAAAGAGAAGAAAATTAAAAAGAAAAAGGTTGGGAAGGAAAAAGAGTTTTAGATATTTAAAATGAATTATTAAGAAGACGCCATTCCAGATGCACACTGGATAAGAAGGACAGAAAAAACCCACACTGTCTCTGAGACAGCTTTGAAAGCATTAAAATCAAGTGCTTAAGAAGGTTATGTAGCAGTGGTGCACAAAATTATATAAGGTGAAGAGTAAAGCTGGAGGTGTATTCTTGCAGCAGAAAGCAGAAATAAACATTTAGCAGTTTTTGATGACAACAAAGTCTAGATCATTGAGATTCAATAGAAATTAAATTTAAATATATGAGCCAACATTAAAATTTGTGGCAGCTACATTAAAAAAGTAAAAAGAAACAATGTATTAACAGTATATTTTAAAGAATATATCAGGAATATTATTTCAATATTCCATTTATATAAAAGAAATGAAACAATCCACGTTCTTTCAGTCACACTAAATCTTTCATATTCATTGTTTGTTTTATACTCATCACATCTCAATTCCAAAGAAAATTTTTTTTATTACAATACTTGATCTGTACTTCAGCTTTATAATACTTAAATTTGAAATAGTTGATTTAGGTGGGCACACAAGGGTTCATGCCTGTGATCCTGGCACTTTGTGAAGCTGAGGCTGGTGGAACAGTTGTGTACAGGAATTTGAGACTAGCCTAGTTAACATGGCGAACCCTATCTCTACTGAAAGTACAAAAATTAGCTGGGTGTGGTGATGTGTGCCTGTAATCCCAGCTACTGGGGAGGCTGAGGCAGGGGAATCGCTTGAACGCAGGTGGCAGAGGTTGCAGTAATCCGAGATCACGCTACTGCACTCTAGCCTGGGTGATAGGGTGAGACTCCATTAAAAAAAAAAAAAAAGTCTATGTACTTTCTGAAATCATTCTAAATATTTATATATTCTAATCACTGAATAAACTGTCAAAACTTTTAGTTTAACGTTTAAATATGCAATTGTTTTATCTATTTGAAAGAACTGGTTTGACTTTGGAGGAAAAACATATCTGCTATTTAATCTCAAAATTAGAAACACTGAATTCAAAGACATATCTTATAAGTTGAACAAAGACTCTAAAGTTGAAATGGTTGATAGCATTTAGAAAAATTTCCTGAAATGGTTGAAAGCATTTAGGAAAATTTCCTGAAATAACTGTATCTAAGACATCTTTCACTGACGATACTTTAGAAAACAGAGTAAACATAGTTTTAAGATGTCTTAGGCTGTCATGTGAAACAATAAGGAAATATCAAAATATTAGGCACTTATTTTAAAATCTCAGTATACACAGATTCTTAATTTATTGTAACTGGAGCACTATCCATCAGGGTAGAAACTATTTTATTTTCATATATAAGATTTAAGTTCTTTGTCAAATGTAGAAGCTATTAAAAATATATGTGATTAGTTTGATTTTTGAGGCCACAATTATACATTGTTTAATAACTTGGAAGTCCTTTGATGCAAAACATAAATTACTAATTACAGTGTCTCATAGTACATGACTTATAGAACTGAAAAATATATATGAAATTTTTCAAATTTTAAATTAATTGAAGTTTGATGTTAGAAAAGTCTTATATTCTATCAGCAGTTGTTTGGTGAAAACTCAATACATTTCAATTTTATGAAATATCATTTTTTATTATATTTCTCATAATTTTCAAACAAAATTTCTGGTAATGAAAATTTACCATGTTTTCAACCAAAAATGTCTATATATGTGCATGTTTGTGTGTGTGTGTGTGTGTGTGTGTGTGTGCATGCATGCGTGTGTGTGTATAGGAATCCAAGTCCTTTATATAGTCTGACAGCTGCAAGCTGAAAATCTTTCAAAACTGACGTTATTGTTGGAAATTTATTTCTGATTTTAAGTGACTAATTTTATTAAATGATTTTTACTTGAGAGGAAATAGCTAATGCAATTTACTTTGAATTTACAATAAGTATGTTTATTATACACTTTCTATTCTTTTAAAACATTTTTATACAATGAGTTTTCTTTCATTTGGCTATTGCAATTAATTGCAAGTAATAGACGTTGTGAAATCTGCAAAACACAAAAACAATTCTTTCAATATCTTTTTGTCTTCCCTATTTTAGTTGTAGTACTAGATTCTGCATTCTCCACTCAGGTCTACATTATTAGTGTGCTTTGGCTTTAAGGTTTAAAAATGTCTATAAAATGCCAAAGCTACTTAACGAGGAAAGAAATGATGTTGGAAAAGCTGGATATCCATGTGCAAAAGGATAAAGTTACACCTTTGTCTTACACCATATATAAAAAGGACTAAAGACCTAAATGTAAGACCTAAAAACACAACATTTCTAGAAGAAAATATAAGGAAAAAGCTTCATGGCATTAGACTTGGCAATGAATTCTTATATATAATACCAGAAGCACAGGAAGCAAAAGCAAAATAGATAAATAGGACTATATCAAGTTTTAAAATATCTGTGCATCCATGGACACAATTAACAGAGTAAAAGGCAAACTACAGAAAGGGAGAAAATATTTACCAATCATGTATCTAAAAATAGATATCTGAAGTAGCAGAATTAACAGAAATAGAAAATACAATGATGGTCGCCAGGTCTTGCTGATGGAGAGAGAGAGAGAGAGAGAGAGAGAAGGGGAAAAGGAGCTTTTATTTAATGAGCATAGGGTTTCAGATTTGCAAGATTTAAAAGTTCTGGAGATCTATTTTAAAACAATATTAATATATACTTAACGCTACTGAACCATACACTTAAAAATGGGTAAGATGGTAAATTTTACGTTATGATCTTACAATAAAAACAAAAATGATACAACAAAATGAGACTAATACATATCTCTGTGTATTTACAAAAGAGTGTCATAGGCTTATCAAAACACTAGCAAGAGAACAAAGCCTGTGATGAACATGCATTGTTAAAATGCTAAGACTTAAAAATTTAAGACTTAAAAATTAAGTAAATATAATGCTTTACTTAATTTACAATTAAAAATGTAAGAAATCATCCAGTTTAATTGCCGATTACTAATGTCATAATTAACACATTACCTTATGTTATTTGCATAACATGTGGAAATAAATCACATGTTACATTCATGCAAGTGTTGTGGGATCTTTGGGGTGTCGCTTTTCTGGCCAGAAAAGTCTGTAGCCAGCGGCTCCTTTGCCCAAGTTTTGCTCGGGCCCACTGGGCTCTTTCTGCCCACTCGGCCTGGCAGGCTGTGCTCTGTTCACAATATCAGCCTGGGTCCCATGCCTGCCGAGGACGAGTCAGGCATGGAGTGGCAAGGAGGTGTATGGGCCAGTGTGGGGTCCCAAACACTGCACAGTCAGATTCCAGCTGCTGCAGTAAAGTGGCAGCTTCAGGTGCTGGAATGGGCGCCAGCTCTCTGCAAGGCTGAGAAAGAGAAGGAGAATATACAGCTGAATCAAGTATACCACAAACGGCTTCCACAGCTGGCACTGGGAAACATGATGGTTCGTGAAAACTTGAAGATGCCAGGAACTGCAGGGTCCCTAAGAGAGAGTCACAGCCCTGGCTCAGGGAGCTCCCAGTTCTGTGCTCCCCAAAGGGACCACAGCTCTTTCTCCTTCTCTTTGCCCATAATGTGGCAAGCAAGGGGCATGTCTCAGCCCTGTTTGTGTTAGATTTTTTAGGCTTGCCATTCGGTACATCCTGGGTTCTTGTCCTGCAACCAGAAAGAAAGAGGTACACAGACAAGTGGAGGGTGAGCAAAATGAAGAGTAGCTTTTTTGGACAGAACAGTTCAGAGGAAACCCACAGGGGTAGCTCCTTTCCACAGCCAAGGTATCCCAATGAGTATTCAACTCCTAGCAGAGGGTAATTCCTCTCTGCTGCTGGTCGTCTTGAGTAGCATTCAGTTATAAGAAGAGAGAGTAGCTCCTCTCTGCAGCTGGTTGTCCCACTGTCTGTTCAGCTCTGGCTAAGCCGTGGCTTTTATGACTCAGACGGGTGGAAGTGCTGGCCTATTGGTCCATAAGCAGCAATGGGTGGGCCTACAAAAGGCACGTGTTCCCACTCCAGTCCATGGGATTGACAGTCCAGCCCCTAACCTTCAGGCCTTCCATGGCCTGAAGGTGGGGCCTCACTGGGGACCCGCTCCCTTCCACCCAGGAGCCTGTCAGTCTCCTGCTGCTGTCCATGGTGCCCAGGCTGCTTGTGCCAAGGGCACCTGCAGGTCCACACCGAGCTGCCCTCAGCCCCTCTTTGGCTTCCCCCTCACGTTCATTAGAACCCGAAGTCTGGGAGTGGGGAGCAAGACGGCAGGTGCCGGTGGCTGGCGTGCCAGTGCTGCTCCAAGTGTGCACACACCTGGGCTGTGACAGCACGGATCCCGCTTCAAGATCGGAGCAGGTGCCAGGAGTGGGGAGAGGCCAGGCAGTGGAAAAAGACACCCCTTGAGCCTGCGGGGACAGGAAGGGCCTTCCTGGGCTCCTGAGGATGCAGAGTGCAGAAATGCCAGGGTCCTGCGCCTGGCAGGGTGGGGCTCTTGCCCACTCCATGGAGTGTGGCACCATCCTGGGCCCGGTTCTACCTCCTCCTGCAACTCCCCTACAAGGTGAGAACCACGAGGTGGAGCAAGGGTTAGGAGTGACGGTAGCTCTGGGCCTGGGAGCAAGTCCTGCCAGCCTGTGCGAGGATCAGAACAGCACAATTAGCTGCCTTGGGGATGTGGGCCACAGGGGACCCACTGCCGCCATTGCTGCTCCCACAGCTGCTCCTACTGCCACCTCCCTGGCCTCTCTGCTACAGCCATCGGGATGCCAGCGGCCACTCTGGATGGTCTGCTGCTGCCATCACATGGACAGAAGTAATTTATGTGAAATTAATCTATTTACATCAAACCTATAATGATGTGTTTATATATAATATCAGAAATAGTGCCTAGGTCTGAGTAATGTACTAATGTATGACAGTACTATCTTATGTCTTGTAATGGTTTTAATGGAATGTAATTCTACCAAAACAATTACATTCTATTTAATGGAAAATTATTTCACTCTACTTTTATTATTTATATTAGTTAAAATTAAAAATTTATCTCAGTTACTGTATCCACTTCTCATTACTCAGTTCCCTCATTAAACACTGCAAATCTGGAGTATGACTAGGAAAGTGGGTTTCTGACATGTAGATAAATGAATGCTTTTGAAGTGCCTATATTGAGTTTCCAGTTGCTGGTTGAGGTTTCTCTCTTAACATGGTATTAAGTATATAAATTAGAATAATCTCACTAAGGATAATGCACAAAATTGAAAATAAGCTGATAACCAGGTGAATGAGAAGGAAATTAAACAATGACCATAGTAAAGCAAACACATAACATAAATTACTATCACAAACTATAGAAGCACAGCTATTTAGGAAGAAAAAAAGAGTAGAAATGCAAATATGTCACTTGAGAACAAAACAAACACCTACTTATTCTTCTGGATCTAAGAGACCCAGGGTAAAAGGAAAGGCAATAATGCTTAAGATGACTGAAGACAGAATGCCATCTGGCAAGAGCAGGGGATAGATTTCAAATATAGATATGAAATGGATATAATGAATAACATAGAACTGTATCAAATAATTTTCTGTGAATTAATTTGGAGTTGCAAGAGACACTGTGAAATGTTTCAGGAATATAGTTTCCAGGTTAAGCTTCCAAGATGCAATAAAATGTTAGGTTTATTTGGTAACAGATGAAGAGGTAAAATCATATATTAGTCAGGTAATGAAGATATCAAAAATATGAGACATGCCAGAATTTTGCATTTTTTGAGTGTTGTGTGTCAATGGGTTTACTGTTGTATAAAATACTTTGTTGAGATTCTAATTGCAGTTGCTGTACCAGATGTAATTTTATTGCTTGAGCAAATTAACATATTCCCTGGTACCTGGTATTCAACTACTGGGCTGACAAATGCCCTTTTCTACCTGCCTGCTCATGAGGCCTACCAGAAGCAGTTTGCTTTCAGTGGGCAAGGTCAGCAAGACACTTTCACTTTCCTACCTTAGGGGTATATCAACTCTCCAACTCTCTGTCATAATTTAGTTCACAGGGATCTTGAGTACCTTTTCCTTCCATAGGTATCACACTGGTACACTACATTGATGACATTATGTTGTTTGGACCTAGAGAGCAAGAAGTAGCAATTACACTAGACTTATTGGTAAGAGATGCCAGAGCATGGGAAATAAATCCTAATAAAATTCAGAAGCTGCCTATTCTCAGTAAAATTATTAGGGTTTCAGTGGGGGACATGCTGAGATATCCCTTCTAAGGTAAAGGAGAGGTTGTTGCATCTGGCTTCTCCCACAACAAGAAAGGCTGATAATATGTAGTGGGATTATTTTTATTTTATAGACAACATATTCCTCATTTGGGTGTGTTGCTCTAACTCATTTACTAAGTTACCTAAAAAGCGGCATTTTGAGTGAGTTCAGCAGCAGAGATCAACAACGAGCAGGCCAGGCGCGGTGGCTCACACCTGTAATCCCAGCACTTTGGGAGGCCGAGACTGGCGGATCACCTGAGGTTGGGAGTTCAAGACCAGCCTGACCAATGTGGAGAAACCCCATCTCTACTCAAAACACAAAATTAGCCGGACATGGTGGCACATGTCTGTAATCCCAGCTACTCGGGAGGCTAAGGCAGGAGAATCGCTTGAACCCTGGGAGGCAGAGGTTGCGGTGAGCTGAGATTGCACCATTGCACTCCAGCCTGGGCAACAAGAGCAAAAGTCTGTCTCAAAAAACTAACCAACCAACCAAAGAAACAAACAAAACACTACAAAATAATAAGCCCCTCTTATGGCACCATTACCTGGGATGATAAGCCATCTGCCTAGTGTCAGGTTTACTGTATTGAATTGCTATCATCATGGAAGGGACAATGCTTTGTTCTTACTGAAATAGACATTTACTCTGGAAATGGTTTTGTTTTTACTGCATGCAATGCTTTTGCAAAACTACTATCTATGGGCTTAAAGAATTCTGCATCTACTATCACAGCATAGCACATAACATTGCTTCTGACCAAGGAATTCACTTCACAGCTAAAGTACTCTGCCAATGGGAGCCTGTTCATGGAATTCACTGATCATACCAAGATTTCCACCATGCTAAGGCAGCTAATTTCACAGAGTAGTGAAATACCCTTCTACAGACTCAGTTATAGTGTCTTCCAGGTGTCCATATTTTAAAGAAGTGGTCTCCCACCTTTTTGGCCCCAGGGAACAGTTTGAAGAAGATAATTTTCCACAGACCAGAGGTGGGGGATGATTGTGGGATGATTCAAGGGCACTACCTTTATCATGCACTTTATTTCTATTATGATTACCTCGTAATATATAATGAAAAAACTATAAAACTCATCATAATGTAGAATCAGTGGCAACCCTGAGCTTGTTTTCTTGTAACTAGATGGTTCCATCTGGGGGTGATGGGAGACAGTGATAGATCATCAGGCATTCAAGACTTATGAGTGTACAACCTATGTTCCTCACATGTGCAGTTCACTATAGGGTTTACACTCCTTTGAGAATGTAATGCCACCACTGTTCTGACAGGAGGCAAAGCTCAGGCCATAATGCAAACAATAGGGTGCAGCTGCAAATATAGACGAAGCTTCAATAGTTAGCCCACCATTCACCTCCTGCTGTGTGGTCTGGTTTCTAACAGTCCACAGACTGGTCTATCACCTGGGGTTTGCGAACACCTGACTTAAAGTGCTACAGTAGAGATCTCCAGAAGCCTGGAGATGCTTTTAATTAGTGTCCAATAAATGGTGATGTTTCTCCAATAGCTAATATGTATAAGTAAAGAAATCATGGGGTAAAAACGAAATGGCATTACTCACTGTTACACCTAGAGAGTTAGAAAATTTTTGCTTTCTTTTCCCACAACTTCATGCTCTGCTGGTCTGGATATCTTAGAAGTCTTTTAGATCTTTTGGAGAGAGGAATGCTTCCACCAGGAGAAAAAAACACTGATCCCGTTCAACTTGAAGTGCAGATGCCCCCCCAGCCACTTTGCACTCTGATGCCTCTGAGTCTATAAGCCAAAAAAGGAATTATAGGGTTTGCTGCTGTGATTGATAAACAGGACCAAGAGGAAATCGGCTAATAATCCACAAGGGAGATAAGGAAGAGTATGTTTGTAATACTGTAGATTACAGGAGCCCACCACCACGCCCAGCTAATTTTTGTATTTTCAGTAGAGACAGGGTTTCGCCATGTTGGCTACATTGGTCTCAAACTCCTGACCTCAGGTGATCTTCCCATTTGGCCTCCAAAAATGCTGGGATTACAGGCATGAGTCAATGCACCTGACCAAAAAATGTCATGTAAATTATATAATAATGACTATAAAGAGGAGATCATCCAATACTAAATAGCTGTTTTTAGTGCAAGCGTTGTATAAATCCACACATGTTAAATCTAGACTGAAATTTATCATGATGTAATGAAAAAAGAGTTGAGAAAGAGCTCTGAAAGTTTCAAACTGCTCCATGCTTCATCTATATCTCACAATTGTCTGAATTATTTGAATAAGTAATAAGTATGGTTCTATAGTTTGTAAAATCTCTTAATTCTTGTGGGTTTGATTTCACAAACTGAACTATTTGTAATATAACACTTGGCATTCTTCATTGGCTCTTTCATTTGCAAGTTCTTCTGGGATCAATGAAGAATGTAACTTCTTCTTTCTTAAAAATGGCTTAGAGTAGTGACTTTTCAAGATTTTTGTGGTGTTCAATGACCAAGATGGTTTCAAGTCTCTTCAGATTGACTGAGTTTCAGACAGGCTTCTTCCCAACTGTAGGCCCCAGACCTCCCTTTTCTTAGAGCATTTACATTACAAAACTTGTTATTGTAAATTTATCCTCTGCCTCTTTGATATAAACATTTTTTTCTTTCCATTTTTAAAACCCAGTAATGGCTTCCTCAAAGATTGGCAGCCTTTCCTTTGAAATGTAATTGTCAGTGAAGACAGTGCTCCTATCTCCCAGTTTTTGTGGGAGAGTAGAAATCTAACATTTTTAAAAGAATTGCTTTAAGTTGTAAAGGCACTTCCTGTCACAAAGATATGGGGAATTTTACTTTTGTTTGAACAAAGCCAGTTAGTGAACAGAGATGGCCTATCATCCCCCACCTCGGCTCTTATAAACTCTAAAGGCCTTTGTTATAGCAGACTGGAGCGCAGTATGAGATGTGGTCTCTCTCCACAATTATAATAGGCTTCAATACAGCCTTCTGTATATATTTGATTTTATCCAGTACAATTTTTGCTTTGACTATGTCCAAGTCTATAATGGTAATAGCATCATTATATGGTATCAACTTAGCATTATTTAGCATAGATATATGCCTGTAAGTATTCACTAAATATTTATTGAACTTAATTTCATTTTAAAGCTCTATTATTTAATATTTTAAAATTATTATTTAGATTTTTGAGTCACATTAATGGACATATAATTTCCCAAACAGTTTTACTATTCATTTATTCAACAAATATTTATGGAGTAGGTTCAATCATAGATTAGGACCAATTCATTTTAAGTATGCAGACAAGAAACTGTTCTGTATAATGAAAATTTATTGTTGCATTTTATGCTTTATAATTTTGAGTAAAACTGCTTAAAAATGAATATAGTGTTCATTTACAAGTGAATAGTAATGGGAAAAGTTATAGTTTTAATCCTATCAAAATAAATAGTTTAAATTTAGATAGTAACAGTTTTCCAACTGTGGCTTACTAAAGTGAAGAAAGTCAGTGTATTTGTTTTGGATTTATCTATCATCAGAATAATGGAACCTGATTCAATTTATTTATTTTTGATTTAGTAATTGTCAGCAGCATCCATTTACTATTTTAGATTTCAAACTTTTCTTATGTCATATTAACTCTTTCTCTTTAAAATATTCAACATTTTGAATAATATCTGCCAAATATATTTTGAAGATAATCCCTCTCAATGGTCACTGAGAATTAACCAGATAATTTAAAGAGCAAAAGAGGCAGTTTAGCACAATTTTGCAATAACAAAATTTTCCACAAGGACTAATCACATTGAGAACTAATTTTCTGATACTATTAAAGAAAATAAAGAAACCAAATAGAAGCAAAAAAGATTCCTCTTTACTGTATGCAGTGAGTAAAATGCAAGGGTGCAAAGTGCTGTCTTCATTATGTCTCTTAAGGCGTTGGGTAATCACAGTCTTCGAATCTGGAAACAGGTATTGTGAGGCAAAAGTGAGACTGCTGGGTGATTTGAGGTTTCTGGATACTTGCTTAAACTCTTGTCCAGAGAAACTGAAGGGAATTCAGTACATCATCCAAATATAAAAATAGATGTCAGCTACATTAGTTTTACCTCTTATCCAGAACTCTTACAGCTACTTGACATCATTGTGTATACGATACAGAGACTTATTTGTTATTGACCTATTTTTCCCCAAACCTGCTCATAGAAGTCATAAAAAAATACTACTGGAAATTATGTTGACCTGAATGAGATGTCAAATATACTTATATCAGGATCCAAATATTACCATAGCTAGATATTGCTAATACACAAAACTGTCTTTACATTATTTTCATAAAAATGTTTTACCACAAAATTTTTATTGAAATGCTTCATTTTTTACTCATTTTCTCCCAATATTTTAGGAAAAAGTCACTATATGCATTCCCAATTTA
The DNA here is from genome assembly GCF_001604975.1 of Cebus imitator. Taxonomy (NCBI): domain Eukaryota; kingdom Metazoa; phylum Chordata; class Mammalia; order Primates; family Cebidae; genus Cebus; species Cebus imitator. Next base: position 571,748 of record NW_016107344.1, read on the forward strand.
ATCTCATATATCCTTAATTTTCCCTTTCATTTTATGAGATAATTTATTTTTTAGATATTTAACATTAGTTTTATAATGTTCTTTGATTAATCAAATAATACATTTTAATTATGGAAATATAAAAAATATGTAATTATGAAAGTAAAGAAAGTAAAAATCACAGAAAATTATATTCAATATTAACATAATCTTGCTATTATACAAAATCAGTGATTACATTGATATTTACATTTGATTTGATATCATTTAAATTTCTAAGCAGATATCACATTTTATACCACATCTTTATAATCCTTCTACCTATAGATAACTATATGTTACCTATAGTAGAGTACAGTTATATCGTGCAATATAATTGAAAATTTATCATATGTAACATTATAATCTATTATTTAAGGAAATATTTTACTTTGAATATGTTTTCAAAATTTATTACAAATGTCATTTTCATATTTGTTTATAGTATTGCATTTCATATTGATGGAATTTTCTTGGCAAATTAATTTATTTTAAAATATTATTATTTACATGTATTTAAATATGGTTTATTTCTGAGTATTTTTCTAAGCATTTAGTTGTGGTGTCATCTGCTTCTATATTGTGATGTACTGGAGTCTACCTGTAATTGAAAACTTTGAGTCTTATCTGGGTTACCTGAGGATATAAAATGATACAACACTGTTGGTCTGTTGGCTATTCATTGATTAAAATATTACATAAAGATAATTGAGAGAACCTCCTTAGGGTAAACTTTTGTAAGATAAAAGTTACAAACCACATGAGATAACTGTAAATAGTCTATATTTGCTTGCTAATTAATAAAACTTAGGTAGGCCATTAAGCATAATTCCCTTATGCAAACTAAAGCTAAGATATGGAGAGGTTACTGAATTTACTTTTGTAAAAATAAAGAAATCATTCTCAAGGAATATGATCAAGGTCACTAGAATACCTGAATATCTTCAATTTACTTGTATCATTTGCTGCCAAATAAACGAATGTCAGAGCAGATCTTTGGAATTATGACTACATACTCTGAAAAATTCTTATTTAAGATGTTCTTTTCAAATAAGCAAGAGACTTTTATGTTGCTAAATTTAACAAACAAATTTTTGTGTTTCTCATATCAAACTTTTCAGTATTATTTAATCCATTTCAGCAGCATATAATATATTAACTTCTTTTGTTCTCAAACCATTTTACTTGGCTTCTAAGGTATTTCCCTAAACTTTTACTTCCCTCCCCTGGCATTCTTCTTTCATGGTTTCTTATGGCAATGCTCTATCCCTATTCAAAAATGTATATTTTTTGGAATTTTTACCAACTTAATAAATGTCACCAACACTCAATTGCTCAATGTAACTAATTATATTTGACACATTCTTTCTTCTTCATCTCCCATATCTAATTCATTAGCTACCTCCAAAATAACTCTAATCTATAACTTCCATTTTCCAGACTCTTGATAGCCCCAGATGCTATCAAGATTCCCATGAATTACTTAAAAGCCTTCTTAACTGGTATCTCTGCTATCAAGTTTATCACACTCAGATTCACAATTCCCACATTATCAAGAAACAAATCTTTTGTTAATTAATTTTCATAGTGAATATAACTTACAGAACTACTCATACCCATTATACACCCAAATGAAGAATGTTTCAAAATCTGAACACATGCATAGCGCCCAGATGAAGACGTAAAATATTCAACATTCAGAATTGCCCCTTGCCACCTTTTTATTTCTTTGCAGTTACCAACCACTAAGGATAACCATTATCACTATTTTTAGCACCACAGGTTAGTGTTGCCTGTTTGTAGAGTTTCTGTAAATGGAACCTTTTTGTATGTATTCATTTTCGCCTGGCTTCTTTAATCTGTATGATTGTATCAGGTTTCAGTTCATTCTTTCTCAGTGTGTGTATAATTTTCCATTATGTGTCATATAGCAAACTTTATTTTCCACTGTATTGGTTATATACCTTGGGTATTCTTCAATTTTGCTTATTTTACAGACTGATGCTCTTACCATTTTTGTCTGTATTATTACAGGAACATATGTGTGCATTACTTTTGTATATCTTTGGCTTTCACTCTCTTAATGTATATTTTATTGAAGAATCATAATAATTTTTAGAAAACACAAATTAAATGATAGTACCCTGCTGGAACCCCTTCAAAGGCTTCTGATTTCATTAAAAGTTAAATTCAAATTCTTACTAGATTTCTATATCATCTAGCTCCTGAATTCCTCAAAACTTCGTCTCATGCTGTTTCCTCTCACTCACTGTGCTTCAGTTCCTCTTGCCTGTCACTTCCTAGAATATAACTAGATTTGACCTTTAGGGAATTAATTATTTTTTTATCTCTTGCTGAAAGTTGTCTTTTCCCTTATTTCACACATACCTGACTCCTTACCCTTCAAGTTACCACCTTAGAAAGTCATTCCTTGATACCCACAATCAAAGTAAGTCAACCCTTGTTATTTTTTAATCAGTACATCATTATACTCCTTCAAAAACATTTCTAAAGAATTATATTTTTTAACATTTTTAGCTATCAAAAATACAAATTACATCTTCATTTTTAGGCTGTAAGCATTAGGAAACAAAGACTATGTTTCTTTTGTTTATTACTGTATATTTAATAAAAGGGGGCCCATTAAATATTAGTTGCTTAGTCAAATTAACAGAATTAATAAAATGAAAGTATTTATATGTTTCCTTTGATATTGGATCTGTATTTCTAATTTGAAGACTTCAGGATCCCTCTGTAGCCTAATATCAATACACACTTCAGAGTCTCCATTCTTTAACTTAGTTACGTGAAATCAGTAAGTATTATTATAGTTCTAGATGTAATTATATGTGCTATCACCATGTATTTTTAAACAGTGATGAACACGCCAATGGTCTTCAAGCACAGTTTAGTGAATCACATATACAAGCCATCAAATGATTACAAGGCATGCAACATAGTGCACCTATGAATTAAGTATTATAATAAAATACTAATTTTGGGGGGCTGATGTGAACAGGAATTTGAAAGAGTTTAATCAAAAAATATCAGTTTAGGATGGATATTAAAAGTGGATCTTATCTATTGCTTTTCTGCTTTAGATGCTTATAAAATAATAAAGTATCTAACTTATCTAAACTTCTATGTCTCCTCAACTGTGCCTTTTCATGAATTGAAATGTCTCCCAAAGCATTGCCTTTTTCACTTATTTTCTCAATAACTATTTATTGAACTATATTCTAGGCTGAGGTGCAAAGATAGATAGATATAGGTAGGTGTAGAGATAGATAGATAGATAGATAGGCAGATAGATAGATGAAAATTGACATTGTAAAGTTGACATGATATATATGAAAAATAAAATAATCATTAATGGAGTGGAGACTTAATCTCACATCTCTGCTTCTATTTTATTTCTCCAGTTTATAGATTTACCATTTTTATACATTACACAGTTTGGAACTATCATTTTCTTCTCATTTCTTTTCTATAGAATTCTCATTAAAATATGCCATTTTTTTCATTTTTTCTAAATCTATTCTTCACTTAATCGAGGAAGGAGGAGAGGTTAGAAGTAGAAGAAGTGTGATGTTTAGTGCAGTCATCCATCATTTCAGACCTACAAATATATTGTTTCCATAAATGCCATTGGTAAAATAAATAATAAAAATGCTGCTGCCTTTACATCTCAGCAACATTATATATTTGCTCAGGCCAATATCAATTTTATACTCTAAAATTCTAAAAGCCAGACATTCTCCAGTCCATGCTTTGCACAGACTGGTATTTTCTTTTTGATTGAAATATGGATCTGGAAGTTGTCACCCTAGAAACTTTATAAATAGAAAAAAGCCACTTTTCTACTCTGTAACAACTCACGAACAACTGGAAAAATGTTCTTTAGACATAAAAAAAATCAACCTGCAGGCTAAGTCTAAGCATAAAAATTTCATCCTAAATGATATCTATTTATAAAAATGTGATTGACTGATAACAGTGGTCTGTAATGAAAGATGTTTCACAAACCTCACTTTCATATTTCCAACCACAAAGAATAATATACATGCCCCATGTTTAGGTCACATATTTAAGTAATATGATAGAGTTTGCAAAATAATGTTGTTGACATTGATTTATTAATATTGATTGTTAAGCTGTAAAATATAGACGAAGCTATTTTCTTTTGCTTTCTTTCCTAAGCAGATCAAAGTAAAAATGGTGAATTATAGATTGTGAGCTGTCTTGATTTTTGATAAAATATCAGCAGGGTGGCTTTTCAATGTCATGCTTCATCACAGTTATTAATTGCCTTAAAAGTGTGCATTTTCAATAAAACTTATTCAATCACTTTACATTTAAAACATTTAAAATGAAACAATGTGATATTTTTTAAAAAATGAAGTCAGAAATTGAATACCATATGATTTAAACAGCATGAAGTAATATATTTTTTATTTTCAACATGATAAATTTAGACACAACATAATTGCAGTAGTATAATTATTTCACATCATTATGATACCTATATAATTAAGCCAATTTGATAACTGACTTTTTAAAAATGCATGTTTACATTGTTAGCAAAAGCAGATTTTTATTTACTTTTCTATCCCATGTTTTTTGTAACTTTTCATAAGAAGAAGAAAATAATATGAATATTGCTGTATTTTCAAAGACCTCGCAAAGGCATATTACATCTAACAATGTTTAAACACATAAAGATCTATTCTCCTGCATTAACTTGCTTCGTCCTGGTTGCTTTGTGTTCTGTTACTCCCAATCTTCCTTTTATAGTTTGGATTTAGAGCTTTGTTATTTTTCAGATTTTATTTCTCTCATTTAAAAAAATACATTGTTTCATATCCCATTTCAGTAATTGCCTGTAATCTATTGGTGGGAATTCGCTAACCTCATTGCCCATTCTTACACATTTACACACGTCAGTGGTAGACACCAGACTGTAAGCTATGTAAAAAAAACTGAATATTTTTATCTTTATGTCACTGGTGCCTAGTAAGTAGTGAATCCTTCATAGGTATATCTCTCTAAATATGTAATGTTATTAAATTGCTATCTCATAACTTAATAATTATTAGGCCTAAATAGGTTTTGTCTATGTATAAAGGCTTTATTCTCTTTAACAATAAGAAAGTCAGCTTACACAGATTTGTCCCACAAAGTTAAAGTCTCTTCTACTTCATGTTTCTTTCTCATCTACTAACATATGTAGTTTTCATTGCTACTTTTACCATAAATATAAATAGGGGTTGATTTTTATAAATAAGCATAATTGATGTATCACTACATGAAGGAAAGTCATAACTTATTTTTACATAAAGGTGATTTCAAGGAGCTTATAACAATTTATCTGTACACAAGACAAGACATCTGCAGTAAATACTTCTTGCAATAAAATTTCCCTAGATTATGTGAGATAATTTGAAAGTATCTCATGCTATGCGGTTGACTAGATTGACTCCTTGAAAATCTATCACCAGGAAATTAATTGGATGCTGCATAGTTACTCATAGTTGTTCTACTTGTGTCATTAAGTCAACCAAAATTACTGGACCACAAAATGAACATTCTAGTTATGTGGGCACATTCATCTGGAAGGAAATGATTATGCATTGATCAAATCACTTTCTCAGGGGCTTGGCTGTTATGAGAACGGAAATGCTTGAACCTACCACATTTTTTGTGGATTCATTAACTCTCCATGTAGCTTCTCTCTAAAACAGAATCCAATGACTGAAAGTCATTTTAAGAAATAGTAACATATGTTAACACTATTTTAAAAAAATCTTCAAACAAAAATACATTGATTAATTAGATGACCACTTTCAATATGAGCTAGCATTTAAATAATCTTTGCTACATCTTTCAATGAATAACAAAAAAAATTATATTGACTTTCTATGTGTGTTTTCATTTGCAATGCTGTTCTTTTATTTGTACTGTTTATAGATATAAATTAGATGTGGTTTTGGACAGTTTAAGGAGTCAAACTTTCAACCATTTGGAACTTGGTATTTTCGGTAGCTCTTTTGGAAAAAAATAAAAGGTCGAAATGAAATACCTTTAGAATGTAATTAAGTGAGGATATTTTAATTTAATTTTAATTCCACTTTTTATTTTTCAAAGTAGCATCACTATAGGATCCTTTTTAAAGATTAACAAATACAGCTTTTTGGAATTTATCGATTCCTTACCATGGTCATTAAAAAAAGTTATTCATAGTATTAAGCAAGAGGCAACATTTACTTCTTCACCAGAAATCATTACTAACCTTAAGCATGGAATACAGATTAGTGGTTTACAAACAATTTCAGCATATCTATTCACAAAACAAATGATAGAAAAGTTAAAAAATAATCATCATTTGACAAATGTCTAGAAGATACTTAAAAGCACGTTTCTTTTCCTTGAACTGTCTGATTGTATTTTTTCCCAAATTAATTATACTCTATTTCATTCAAGAAATTACTTGAGAAAAAATATAAAAATAATTTGTATACTATAAAATGTACAAAATAAATGTAGAATTAGGACCCATAAAGAATAAAAAGTTATGTGAAGGAAAACAATGCCAGGGCAAGCATAAATATACATTTAATATGTTGTATAATTGTGTATGATTCACAGTCAGGCTTTTTACTTTGCAATGAGATTTGAAGTTAAGAAAGAATGCAATGGGATTGGAAGTTATCAAAAAATAAATAATAATTTATTAACATTAATTCTACAAAAGAGTATAGAGTTTACATTACAGGTTAACTAAAAACATTGAAATAGTGAACCAATTTAATTGAGGGAGAGAGGGACAGAGAAGCTGACTATACAGTGAAAATGAAAAATTCCAGTTATTTGTTTCTTAGGAAATCTAGGCTTGGGAACTTCACTTCTCATTTTTAAAAGTTGAAAATATAGGGAAAATCCCAATGATAACAAAACATGTTAAGATGATAATACATATGATCATATAAAAGGAAAATTCATAGAGAAAATTGGACCCCTAAAATTATTGTAAGACATTTTTCTTGGTGTCCTAAAAATGCCTCCAAAGGTCATATTTTCTACAGTGTAAGAGTTGATTGCTAAAGGTATCAACATATTTTTAACAATTGGCTAGACAAAACAACGTAATAATGCAATGTATTTTTAAATTCATGAAATGATTGGCATTGGTCAAAACTAACCAGAAAAAGCTAAAAAAGTGAACATACATATTCATACATAATTAATTCACTCTTTGCTACTATAACAAAATACCTGAGACTTGGTCATTTATATAAAAACAAAAATGTATTTTCTTACACTTCTGGAGGTTGAGAAGTCCAAGATCAAGGTGCTGTCTGTTCTTGTTGTTTGTTGAGGGCTTCATCCTCTGGAGGGGAGGCTGTGAAGCTCATGGCCTAATTGCCTTTTAAAGGCCCCACTTCGTTATTCCATCACATTGGCAGTACCTGAATTTTGGAAGGGACATATTCAAATATTCAGTATTGGCAAAGATAAATCGATTGACAAAAGTGAAGCAAATATTTTATGTGTGCTTTCAGAGTGCTGTCTATGACGCAATTCAGGACAATTTACTCTATGTTACTTTGGTCTTTGTTGTTGCTTTCTCTGTCAGCTTTGCCAATCTCCACAGTTAACATCTGCTACTCAGGAGAACATCAGTTCACCTATAAACTTCAGAAATTCAAATTGATTTCTATTAGAAACAAAATTTTCACTTTTTTTCAAAAAGCTAAAAAAAATAATCCACAGGCTATATGCAGTGGCTCACACCAAGGCGGGCAGATCACCTGAGGTCAGGAGCTTGAGACCCTTGGCCATCTTGGGGAAACCCTGTCTCTACTAAAAATACAAAAATTAGCCAGGTGTGGTGGTGGGTGCCTGTAGTCCCAGCTACTTGGGAAGCTAAGGCAGGAAAATTGCTAGAACTTGAGAGGCGGAGGTTGGAGTGAGCTGAGATCATGCCACTGCATTCCACCCTGGGTTACAGAAAGAGACCCTGTCTCGACAACAAAAACAAAAATCAAAACCAGGCCATGATGTTACTTATTCTTGTGTTGATCAACTTTTAAACAAAAGCCTCCAGGTTTAATTGTTTCTTGACTTTACTGCCATTCTCAAAATGTCCTGGACATGATCGACTCTGACATGACTTTATACTTCCGAACTATGGAGCAACTGGTTCATGATAAGAAGGCAAATTTTCCCTAAATGTTATTTAAAATCTTCACCTTAGTTGTAAGCTGAGTGTCTTTGCAGGTCAACTCAGAAGCCCAGTTATTTTTCTCCTCCTAGATTAGTACTTCTCTAAGTTTTTGTATAAAATCTGTTGCTTTGAGGATTATGCCAACTGGCTTTTCTGCCCTCTCTGCTTTTTCATTATTTTCATATACCTAAATCCTGAAAGTTTCCTTACTTTATTCAACATATTTCAGCAGTATTCCTTTCCACATCTACCGTTTTCATAGCAATCTTTATCTAAGACAGAAACTATTGACAGATTGAGTTAAATAAATTCTAGTATTTGATTGTCAACTACATAAAATTAAACAGTAGAGCAAAGGGTGAATTAAAATTATAATCTGTGTTATAGGACAAAATATTTGTATTTTATATAAATATTTTAATAAATTAATAGTGGAATTGCAAACCTCAAAGCAAAATGTTACCAAAAATATATGGAAAATGTTCTCATTCAGTAAGGATCAGAGAATTACAAAAACTGAAGACGCTATGAAATTGTCTTAGAATTTTTAATATATGAGATTGACTAGATGTTTAGTAAATAAGCACAACAAAATTTTGATTTATATAGTTGTACAATGTCTCTAGATGTCAGTCTTGATTATATTTCTAGAAAGATATATGTGTGTGTGTGTGTGTGTGTGTGTGTGTGTATGTACGCATAGATACATACACATCAAACAGAATGATGAGAAAATTGAAGACATAAAATACATTTACTGTGATTCTTAATGAAAGATGAGATGATGGAAGATTTCCGCTTATATAAAAATAACTTTTAAATAAATCCCAATTATTTATACTGAATCATTAGATAAATAATAAATATATGGATTTAAATTAAGAATTATGATTTGATTTCTTATGTTTATAACTTTCTCCCTAAAGTTACACAGATATTAAAACTACCAGAAAATGTTGCATTTATTTTGGAAAACAAGAATATATATGTTCATTTAATGAATATATATGTTCTGTTTTGATGATGTATATTCATCAAAATCAATATTTAGAAACTCTAGTGTACAACATGGTGACTATAGTTAACAATAATGTAGTGTATATACAAAATTAGCTAGTAGAGTGGATCATTAAGTGTTCTCACCATAAAAGTATCTATGACAAGTGACAGATGTGTTAATTAGCTTGATGATAATTTCCTAATGTATTTGTATATTTAAAAATTCACATTGTATATTTCAAATATATATAATTTTAACTTGCTAATTATACTTTAATAGAGCTGGTGGGGGAAGAATAAATCTCAAAAATATTTTGAAAAAGTAGGGAAGCCAGATGAAAAAATGTGACATAATATGTGATTTTATTTATATGACTTTCTGGAAAATGCAAAATAATATGATGCTTATTAGTGGTAGACAAATCCTAGTGTGAAGGGAAGGAATTTGACTGCAAAAGAAAAATAAATAGGCCTTTTTGGAGTAATGGGGATGTTTTACCTCTTAGTTGTGATGATATTTATACTACCTTATAGATTTATTTAAGGTCATGAAGCTACCTAACTAAAAATGGTGATATTTATGGTATTTATAGCTCAATAAAACAATAGCAATATTGACGCAAAGAAGTGGAGAAACTTTCAAATTTCTCTGTGCTACTTTATACCCAATCCCTACTTCCATCCTTGTTCCGTGGCAACCACTGTTTGCATTCATAAGCATCATTTTATGAATATGACTATCTAATTGCTTTATAATCATTAGTAGAATGTGCTTTTTTAAATTAAGATGGGTGTAGTGGCTCATTATAATGGCAGCACGTTGGGAGGCTGAGGTGGGAGGATCATTTAAGGCCCGAGTTTGAGCTCAGCCTGGGCAACACAGCAAGAACCTGTCTCTACGAAAGATTAAAAAATTAACTGGATATTGTGGTGCAAATCTGTAATCCCCACTCCTAGTGAGACTGAGGCAGGAAGATTGCTTGATCCCAGAAGTTTGAGGTTTCAGTGAGCTGTTGTTGCACCACTGCAATCTAGCCTGGGAAACAGAACAATACCCTATCTCTAAAAAACAAATTTAAATAAATTTAAAAATTTAAAATCTCTGTAAATTTCACCAAAAACCAGTTGGGTATCTACATCTTTATTTGTGTATCTTTTCTTTTATTCTATTCATTATATATCTATTATTTTTTTGATACCATACTGTCTTCATTGGGTACCTTTTATAGTAGGTCTGAAAATCAGGTAGTTTAAGTATTCTAATTTAGTTATTTATTTACAAAACTGATTTGGCTATTCTAATTTATTTACCTTTCAATATAAATTTTAGAATCATTCTGTCTGTAACAATAAAAAATCTTGAAATTTTGATTGAGTAGAATTGCACTATATCTATAGATACCTTTGGGGAGAATTGACAATGATACTGAGTCTTCCAATTCATGAACGTGGCATGTCTTTCCACTTATTTAGAAATTCTTTGCTTTTTGTTAAATCCATTTGTTAGTTTTTATGTTATATATCTTGCATATATTTAGTAAGATTTAAGTATAAGTATTTAAATTTTTGTGATATTGTAAGTGGTACTTTAAAAAAAAGACCAATGGTTATATTATTTATTTAAATAATATGTAAGCCTATATATCCTCTCATTTTAACATCTACTGTTAATGTATTCCCAGAGATTGAGAAAGTAAATGTATTTCCCAAAATCCTTCTGCAAAGTTTAATTCTAACCATGATTGATGTCAGCACTTTCATGTATTTATTTATTCAACAAATATTTCTTGATTTACTTCATGCCAAGTACGGTGCATTGTTCTGAATGTTGAAGACACCACAGTAAAAGCCCCTGCACTTCACATGTTGCTTAAAGCTGTTGATTTCATGGTTTTTCTTGATATAGGTATCCATCATGGAGTTGCCTATCAGAAAATTTAGCCTTTATAACTCCTGTGCTAGCTTTGAAGATTGGTTAGTTGGTCTCTCTTGTGTCCAAAGATAAAACCATTCATGGTTGGTTATTGTGTACAAGAGTATATTAGTGTGTTCAGGCTGTCATAGCAAAATGCCATAGACAGGGTGGCTTAAACAACAGAAATTGATTTCTCACAGTCTGAAGGCTGAGAAGTCCAAGATCAAGGTGCTGGCAAGGTAGGTTTCATCCTAAGGCTTTTTTTTATTGGCTCATAGGTCTCCATTTTGTTGTATTCTCCTTTTTATAATTGTAATTTTCAAAACATATTGAATATATAGACAAATATATTAGCTATTCACATATAAATTTTTGCTATGTGCTCTTTTAAGGTTTTTGTCCATTTTTATTTGTGGTTTGTATTATTATTCTGAATTGCTCAAGAGCTTTACTGTAGTAAATTTATTGTATTATTATTACTGAATTGCTCAAGAGCTTTATTTAAGTATGTACTAAATACCGTACATATTTGTGTACTGTTAATATTGTCTATGAGTCTGAGAACTGCCAATAACTTGGAGATCTCTCTAGGCTCTCTGGCCCAAATCAGAAAGGGGGACACTATGAGTAAACTTTACTCTCCAGAGTGTCTTATCACCAACTTCCCAAACCAAAGGATATACATACCTACCTTCTACAGCCTTATTTTGTGGCAGACTGACACCAGGAACTTACCAAAAACTTCCTCAGAGAAAGTCTGCTTCAACTTCCTGGATCTGGCCTTAAATATTATTTAGCAACAAAAATTATAAAGTAAAACTTTTCTAAAACAACTATAGCAATCTTTGTTCATCAACATGTGATGAAAAAAATGGAAAGACAACAAAATTAGGAGATACTTTCAACATAAAGAACTGAAAGGTTTATTATTGAGAATGTTTTAAAATGTGATTATTCAGGAATAAAAATACTTTTGAATATAAAATCAGTAAAATAAAATAGCACTTCACAGAGGAACCATTATCATTTTTATTGATTGGTAAAATGTTAATGGACCTTACTAAACATAATTCCACACTCCCAGATTGGGTACTTTCCATTTTTAAAGCACATAAATATTTGGAATTTTAAAAAAGTAATACACCGCTAGTAAGGAGAATACATTGCTACAACTACTTTCTCCAAGTGTTTGGCATTGTCCATCAAAGGTGAACATGTATATGGCATACAATGTAGCATTTCTACTGCTAGGTATATAAATTAAAAGAATTTGAAAATGGATATTCTGACACATGTACAATATATCTTAGTCCCAGGTTCATGGTAGCATAAAAACTGAGTAAGTCAAGTGGCTGACCTTATTGAAACACATATACACCTATAAGTATGCAAATTTAAACATAAAAATATTTCAGGTAAGTGACTAAGAATTAAATAGAACTGTACTAACCAGAATCAATGCTAAAAACTACCACTAGCAAAGTATGCTATTCTACAACTTTATAGAACATACTTTTATTAATACAATCTCAAAATCAGGCAAAACTAATAAATATTCAGAGTCACAATAGTAAACCCTAAAGAAAAGCAAGAAGATGGGATATACATATTCAGGATGTTAGATATGCCTCAGAAAGAATGGTAAGAATGAAGTTCCATCAGTTTTATAAAGATGAATTAAAATATATTGATAATGCTTTAATTCTTCATTGATGTAACAGGTTTATAGTATGTAATTATTACTTTTAATGAATATATTTTGTCTGTCTTATCTATCTATAAAACATTTCTTTGATGATATTTTTTAATTTAACATTTTTATGACTTTTGTTGTAGACACATAAAGTTCAATATCTTATCAGCTTAGTAGAGTGACCATATGCTTTATTATAAAATCCAGGATATATGTTTTAAAAATTGAGTACTGTTAGCTATCATGGTATGAGAGAAAACTGGAGATGCTCATAGAAAACTGGGGCTTTTGTTCATCCTATCTATTAGATATGCATATAAAAATACTGATAATTCAGATGGATGTAGTTATCGCAATGTGAGTTGAAGTTTGAGGGTGATCCTATATGTTTTTTCCTTTCTTACTTTTTTATTACACTTTAAGTTCTGGCGTACATGTGCAGAACATGCAGGTTTATTACATAGGTATACACATGCCATAGTGGTTTGCTGCATCCATCTCCCCGTCATCTACATCAGGTATTTCTCCTAATGCTAGCCCTCCCCAATCCCCTCACCCCCTGCTATCCCTCCCCTAGCTCTCCCAACCCCCAACAGTACCCGAGGTGTGATGTTCTCCTCCCTGTGCCCATGTGTTCTCATTGTTCAACACCTACTTATGAGTGAGGATATGTGTTTTGAAATCATGGGTCCATGAATGGTATTTAAAGATGTGGGCCTGGATGAGATCACCAAGAAGCAAGTCGATATAGATAAGAGAACAAAAAATAGAACCTGAAATGCTCTGAATTTTAAAGTTTAGGTAGGTGATGAGGATGATAAGAAGGATCGTGTATAAGCAGTGTTTGTGTGGGCTGGATACCAATAGGAAGATGTCAGCGAAAGCAAATGAAGATTGCAGTTCGAAAAGACTGAGCTGTAAATTAATGTGCAAAATAATCATGAGCATACAACCAAATAAAGATCGACATTTCCCACTGAATTTGAACAAACAATAAACCTGCAATCAGCAAATAAACTTTTTCTCCAATGCAGGCATTCTTCAGTATTTTAATTTCTTCCTGCAAATTTGTGGGATAAGTAATTTTCAGAAAACGGGAGTACATATTCTCTTATTTGTAAATGGAAGAAATAATTTAGAGCAAAATTCCCATCCAATTCCCCCATATACAATTAAAATTCTTTTAACAAGTTATTTAACAAACTTGAATAATAGAAAGCAATTACAATTTCAGTTATCAAATATTTAACAATTTCACAGTAAGTTTATTAAATAAAGAAATGTGTACCATATGGCAAAATAAAGTAAGTAAAGCAATAAACTGCCATATGGCAAAACAATTTTTCTTCTACACCAGAACAACGATGTTTGCAGTGTAAATCAATAACAATGTAACATTTTGTTATAGTTAATGAATAAAATAGTATTTAACAAAAAATAAAAAAATTAAAAAGGAAGAAAGAAAGCATTAACTTAACAACTGAACAGTTGCCTAAGTGAGATTTGACAGCAAAATGATAACAGAGGTTGCCTGGTTGTAGTTTGGTGAAATCCAGTAGACTGAAGGAGTTTTCAGTTAGCACCTGAATTTTTTGTTTGCCCATTTTTAAAAGCTGAGGAAGTTTTGGTCTTTTTTTTCTTGCATACTCAAGACTGCTAATGAGCATAGATATGAATCATTACCTGAAGACAAAATGAGAAATTGGTGAAAATTAACCCTGGCAGCTTTCTGGGTTCTTTCGTTTAATGTTATATAGCTTTTGACATGGACAAATAATTGCGTTTATTAGTGTCTTCCTTCTGCTCATGGTATAATCACATTTTCTTGCTATATCAAATTTCTTTAAAAGTTCTGATATCAAATATTCATGGTTCCACTTATTTTCCTGCAACCAACAATGAATACTATGTTGATGTAATTTATGTCGTGTTCTCTAACATATAGTTATACTTTTGTGACAGGGACAAGTCCTAGCCAATTTAATTTCCGTGTTCTTTTTTTTTTCTTTACTTGCTTACTTAGATTTTATTTAATATAAAATATTCATGTAAAATGTTAGAACTTTCAGCCTACCTTGCAGTTAGTGGTGCTAATACAATTCAGTTTTCAAGAACTTATAAAATGTAAGTCTCTGGCAGATGTTTCAGAAAATTTCTTGGAAAACACCATACTTTTTGCTCTTCTTCCTCCCCTACCTCTTTTTATGGTGTGAGATATGGTCTTTAGGCTGGAACACAACCAGTAGCCATCTTGAAAACATGAAGGTAGATGATATTATGGTAGGATGAGAGTGGAAAATTATAGAAGCCTAAGTCCCTGAAGACAATATGGAGATACCTCACCAACATTTGACTACCTGTCTCTGCACTTCTTATCTGGGAGGAATATCAACATTTTTATTGTTAAAATTAATAGACTTCTAAAAAGTGGTATAGGTTCAGAGAGCACTGTGCATCACCAAATACTAGCCCATGTGCACTTGATAAAAATGTACATTTTGCTTTTGTTGGTGGAATATTCTGTGTGCTGTTAGTTCCAATTGGTTTAGAGTGTTGTCTAAGTTATCTGTTTCCTTATTGATAATTTCTCTGTTATATTTGCCTTACATATTAGAGAAAAATCTCACCAAATTCAAAATTCTAGGTTGATGCTTTTTACTTTCAACGTTTTAAATATTTAATTATACTTCCTTTTTTCTTAAAAGATTTCAGAAAATAAGTCTCACATAATTCTCAATCTTTCTCCTGTATAGATAATGTCTCTTAGAATTATTTTTTAATATGGATTATTTCTAGACTTTCTAGATTTTCTTTTCAAAAAATCTGGCTTTTTTCTTACATTTTCTACAGTTCAAATACGATATGTCTAACTGTAGATTTGTAAATGTTTATCTTGTTTGGCATTCTCTGAGTTTCCTGGATATTTATTTTGTTTTATGGCATTCATTTTGGAAAATTCTCAACCATTATTCCATTTCTTGCTTTCTCTTTTTCTAGTATACCAGTTTTCCCATTATTTGTAAGTTATACATTATATCTGTTCCTCAATTCTTGGACAGTCTTTTTTGTTTCTCTTATTTTTTTCTTTGTATCTTAGGTTTGATATTTCCATTGACACATAGTCAAGCTCAATTATCCTTCCTTGGCTATCATGAATCTGATAAATACAGCAAAGACATTTTGATTTCTGTTATAATATTTTGATTTTAGCATTTCCTTTTGATTAATTTTGAGCATTTTCATCTCTAGGCTTATAATGCCCATTGATTATTGCATAGTGTCAGTCTTTTACATTAGAAAGCTTAGCATATTAAACATAGTTATTTTAAATTCCCTATCTTTAGTTTGAAATCCTCTGCCATATTTGAATCTGGTTATAATGCTTGCTCTTCTCTTCAAACTGTGTATATGTTTATATGTGTGTTCCTTTTAACAATCATATAAATATTTGTCTCCTTCTGAATTGCCTGCTCTATTTTGTCTTTCTAAGTTTCTATATCAATAGAAATACAAAACGGTCTTAATGACTTTAATTATGTAGTTACGTAGTATATTATATACAATCAATAAATTGCCTTCTAATTCCAATTATTCTGATTTTTCAAAATACTGAACTAGCTATTTGATTACATTTTCTCTTTCAGATAAACTTTGGTACCTGTGGAATTTCATTAAAAATTATGTTTACCTGTTGAAATTTCATTAAGTTAAAGATTAATAATATTTTTAAAATATATTAAGTCATCTCATTCAGTAAAACAGTTTATATAAATTGTCATTTTTCTTCAGTAATGTATTAAGTAAGTGTTCATTAACTATATCCTTTCATTTTGTTTTAAAATATATTATTAGAAACATTTTCAAAGTGTTTCTTTTTATTGTGAATGAAAGATTTTTTCATTATATGTGGTAGGTTATTGCTGATAAATGAAAAAGTACATATATATATATATATTTCTGTTTGTTGACGTATCTGTTTCCCTTGTGGAAATCTCATTTTAAAAAAGCAAATCACTTTCCAGTTGATTAGCTTGGATCCTTTGGTTAGAAAATTCAAACTTCTGCAAATAATGAAATGCCCCTGCTCACCTACACACAAATGCTTCTGTGAAATCTGTAAATGCAACCACACAAGAAAGTGGATATACTCTGGTAACTTCATTGACAGAGGAAACTGCCTTGGAATCTGCTTTTATGAAGCCGTAGGAACAAAGCTGTAGGCACAATTTTTCTTCTCAATTCAGCGTCCTCATTTTCATGATCATCTTGGTCCATCATATCCATCATATATTTATTCCTGTCTGCTTATCTGTTTGCACTAAAATACAAATGCCTTTGTGAATTGAATCTCCCAGGATACCTGCCCAACTAAACCTTTCCATTATGCCTATTCTGAATCACCTACTTCAAAATCATTGAGTGACCCTCTTTCTCTCCTTATCTATAAAACATATATGCACCTTCTAGTTTTGGTGGAACCTGGCTAATCAATGATGAATTTATACATTTTCCCTGACTTATTCTCTGATTCTCAATAAACAATTTTTTTCAAAATACATCTGACTCTTAAGTATCATTTAATCTACATTAACTTCTCCAGTAGTTTTCTTTATATACACTTCATTGTACATTTTTCCACTTTGTAATCAACATTGTTACATTTGTGTTTACCTATTAGATGTCTCTGTACTTTAATAAGACATAAGATCTAACATGGCATGTTACATATGTTTACTTTATCACTTTATACATAGAGCCTACATGGAAAATATATTTTATTTATCTTATCAAATTTTATAACTGACTTCACATTTGTTACTGACATTAAATTTACATGTGCCATACAATAATTTTTCTAGATTAACTGATCAATTTTATATTTTTTGATATTTATTATTGGTTTCTCATGTGGCTTTTAATGCATATTTTAAGTATTGGTAGCCTTTGGCTTAGACTAGATGAAGTTGATTCTCAGAAGTAATCATTGATCTCTCATTTCACGAACATTTTCCTCCTGTATCATTTTTCTCTTTATACTACTTGAATGCATTCAATATAGAAAAATGCTTTCACTAATTTTAAATAAATAGTATAAAACTATTTAGTCTCAATATTATGAAATAACTTATTAGTCTGAAATTGAAATACATTTTTATTTCTAAAATTTAGAAAAGGGCTCAGTTCTGGAAAAATGGTTTAAAGATATATTTAAAATGTAAAATACAACTCATAAATATAAAATTAGGATGTAAGTATAAAATGAAGCAAAAAGTTTATATAGAGTATTAAGTTGAGAATTATTGAGGAAAAATAGAAAAACAATCTAAAAGCATTCTGTCATAGTTCTCTCTATATATGTTCATGAGGGGTATGATGAGCCTAACTATGATTAATAAACCCCTTGCTTTACAGTGCTTTTCTACTGAGAAGCTAAAAAGACTACTTTTAGAGTCTTCATTAACCTTGTGCTTAAAGTTTATGTTTTCAATCTCATTGCAAATTATGTTTTAAGTAACCATTTCTCAATATATCTATTCTAACTTCTTTGCCTCTCACCTGGACCCCTGAAATATCCTACAAAGAGGACAACAATCTCCATTTTGCCTCCAGAGTCAACTTTGTAAACTTCAAACAAAGCGATCCTTTGAAAAAGAAATAAAATGGTCTCATCTTCTGCTCAAAATGCCACCAATGGCTACACATAACACATAAGTGTTAAGTGGTTATAATGGTTTATAGGACTTTGAATTTTGTGGCTCTTAGAGAACTTTCCAATATCTTTACTCTTTGTCCTTCTTGCTCAGCCTATTTAAAAAGGCAACTCTTGCGACCCCTTTTCCATGCTCTATTCCATTAATGCATTTTACTTTTCCCTAAAAACATCCATCATTGACAGACATTATATCAAGTATATTTTTCCTTAAATTAAAACCTTAAGAAGGGCATGACATAATTTTTAAAATCAATGATTTAGCCCCAGTTTTTGGTTCAGCACCTCAAATATAAAGATGTATAATAATAATGAGTTTAATAAATCAGTGGATAAATAAACTGCCAGTTTGCTTCAACAGCAAAACATATATGTACTAATTCATAAAATCAATATATGAGAAAATATTAAGCAGTGAGAGTTTAATGTAAAAATAAAAATGGAGAAACAAGTAGCGAATGATTTGGGATAGGTGGAATAAACAGGTGGAGGAGAAAAATATAAACTTTCCCAAATTATGAAGCATAATAACTTAAAAATACAAGGAGAGAACAAAGGGACTGTATCAAAAAAATGCTGGGGCTTTTGTTAATATTGTGTTTTATGCCTTATTTATTTCGATAAAGGCTAGTTTAAATTGACTTTACAGAATTGGTTATAATACTATTCACTGACTCATAAATTTCATATATTTTTCTATATTCAGATTTTAATATAAATTAAAAACGTGTCAGTCCTGGTGGTTGACGACCTTTTAAATCTGCAAAATCAAAAAGTGAAATAGCAACTAATTTTATAGTCATACCTTGCAAAAATTGTCAAATCATATCATAAAGAAAACACGCCATATAAAATTGTTTTAAAATAACTAAGAGAGTACAAAGAACTCTATGCTTAGTAAATTAAGCTTGCCATCCCCATTTTCTCTACTTAATGCTTCATTCATTTAGGTAGCCAAGCTAAATAAGTACTTTGTACCAAAAATTCTGATTAAAATTCTTAAATCATTTCTGCTCCAGCACACTTGATAACTAGTTTTGCAATTTGGTGTTTGTCTTGGTTATGTTCACAGCAGGTTGTTAACAATTAATTAGCAATACTTCTCAAATGCTATCTGTGTTAGTCTACTAATTGCAGGGCAGGAAAATGGAATTTCCACTTGTAAACAAATTATAATCGTGATCACTTATTTTAGATAAGGCAATACAAATTGTCCTTATATTTGTATTGTTGTTACTTAGACTTACAGACAAAAGGCATAAATTGTATTTACAAGTATTGGATGAAGCTGTTCATAAGTTACACAAAAAGAATTTGGAATCGTTTAGTTTTGGAAAACACCATCTCATTTTAATCATTTCATCTTATTTCTAAGTAAAAATGATGTAAACACATGCCTTGTGGGCAAAGGGTGTGTGTGTGCATGTATGTATTTATATTGATGACTCACAGGAGAATCTTGGAAGAAGTTATTTAGATTAGCAATTACGATTCCAGAAAAAGCATAAATTTCACATTTCTATCAAAAGTCTTAATGATTATTTTAAAAAATCAACTTGCTTATATATTTTAATACTCATAGTCTTCAATATTTCCTATGGTATGTACTTTTTTTTTGACTTGTTCTATTCCTAGCTATGACCATCTCTTACTATGCTTTTACATACAACTTACATTCATAGAATGCTTCAAATGGAATTAATCTTATGTATTTTCTAATACAGCCACCTAATTTTATAGTTGAGAAAACTCAAAATAAGGAGAAGATAATTTGAATTTCAAAAGGTAATTGTAGCAGATACAATAGATTGACTCACTCACATATATTCTAAACTGTTTCTAGTGCGCCTTCATCAATAGAAGAGACTGGAACAGTAAAAGTCAATTGCCTTCACTTAAACAACATGTATGTTTGGATTAATCCAGCGTGGTTTACATTTGGTTGGTTAGTAAGTGTCGAAAGAGATGGTATACAACAAGTGTCTGCTTTAATAGTTTAAATTGTAGCAACTACCATACCCCTTGGAATCAAAACCATAGTGGTGTCTACTCAGTCCCTATCTTGTAGCTATGGAATGAGAAGGTCACATAGAATGGCTAATTCCTTCATGGATCTACTCTGGTAGTTGTCAGAGAATTTTCTGGACCCTCCACCCACCCATGCTAGCATCTGCTAATGATGGGCTTTCAATAGTCTTGAAAGAGTGAAAATATTTTGTATTACATTTTCTTCTGCTTAAACTAAATAGAATGGTTTCTGTTATATGAAATTGAAGAGAAACATGGATAATTCTCATATAAACTCCTAGTTTATCACTGGCTTATAGATAATAAAAAACTAGGGGACTGGAAATATATAGGAAAATTTAAAAAGTGGTTGAATACTGAGCAGAAATAATTTTTCTTTGCATTATGATATAGGTAGATCTCAATGTTCTGCATCTCTGTCTCACAGAGAAGATAAAACTGATAAAGATGCCATTTAGCCCATTGCTTCCCAAACATTTTCATATTATGATACACATAGAAATCAATAGTATTTGTTTGGTCCACACATGTAAAGGGATTCAGATTATCCCAAGTTCCATAAGCTATGTACTCCATGCATCACACTCCAGTCTACATGAGAAATTTCATTATCAAAGTCAAAACGTTTGTCATTTAAAATCTGACTATAAGCATCCCAATTATGATCTACCTCTTATTTTTATTTTCTTTATTTTTTAAAAAAATATTTTTAATTTCACTTTATGTTCTGGGGTACGTGTGCAGATCATGCAGGATTGTTGAATAGGTACACACATGGCAATGTGGTTTGCTGCCTCCATCCACCTATCACCTAAATCTGGCATTTCTCCCCATGTTATCCCTCCCCAATATCCCTACCCCCAGCTGTCCCACCCATAGTCCCCTGCAACAGACTCTAGTGTGTGATGCTCCCCTCCCTGTGCTCATGTGTTCTCATTGTTTAACACCTGCCTATGAGTGAGAACATGCAGTCTTTGATTTTCTGTTCTTGTGTCAGTTTGCTGAGAATGATGGTTTCCTGATTCATCCATGTCCCTACAAAGGACACCAACTCATAGTTTTTTATGACTGCATAGTATTCCATGGTGTATATGTGTCACATTTTCCTCTTGCAGTCTACCATCAGTGGGCATTTGGGTGGGTTCCAAGTCTTTGCTATTGTAAACAGTGCTGCAATGAACATATGTGTGCATGTGTCTTTATACTTTATAGTAGAGCAATTTGTAATCCTTTGGTTATATACCCAGTTATGGGATTGCTGGGTCAAATGGAATTTCTATTTCTAGGTCCTTGAGGAATCGCCACACTGTCTTTCACAATGGTTGAACTAATTTACACACCGACCAAGAGTGTGAAAGTGATCCTATTTCTCCACATCCTCTTCAGTATCTATTGTCTCCAGATTATTTAATGATCGCCATTCTAACTGGCATGAGATGGTATCTCAATGTGGTTTTGATTTGCATTTCTCTAATGATCAGTGATGATGAGCATTTTTTCATGTTTGTTGTCCTCATATATGTCTTCTTTTGAAAAGTGTCTGTTTATGTCTTTTGCCCACTTTTGAATGGGTTTTTTTTTCTTGTAAATCTGTTTTAGTTTAAAGCTCACCCTAACATTTCACCTTCAACAGTTCTTAAAATCTATCAGGACCTTCTTTCTTTGATTATATTAAATTTCAACCTTCATATTCTAGCCACTCTCTTGCATACATTCTTAGAACAACAAAAATATTTTTATTAACTTCTACAGTTACTTTGTGAATGAAATTATATAATTTTAGTGAAGTGTTTAGATTTGATCCCGTACATAGGACACATTAAATCAATATAAGCTAGTACAGTTTTAAGTTTGTTTCTTCAAATATGCCTGAAGAAATGCTTTATACATAAATAGGTGAAGACAAAGTATTATTTTGACCAGATTTAATCTTTATTCTTTTGAGATTATTGAAAAACATTAAGAAATTCTTTCAATTTTTCTAACAACTTGATAATAAAGTAGTTGTCTTATGGTTTAATATGATTGATTTAGAGTAGAATTTTTAATATTCAGTTAAAAATATTATTCAACAGGTACACAATTTGTGCTGTAACAATCATTTTGTGATGTACTTTGTATGTTTTTAGAAACTAATATTTCTAATATCAAAATAAACTATCAAATATTATTCAGTATAAGCATCATTTACATGGTATGATAAATTAAATATGATATAGCTATTAGATATAGATATACACGATACAATTTTTATGTTTTTATTATAAATATACACTATAAAAGTAATTGTGAAAAAATGTATCTTGTAAAACGTATGTAAAATACTAACTTAACTGAAATCAAGTTAGTTTTAACTAATATTGAGTCCTTTTGCAAAATTACATAATAACCTTCAAAAGTTGCCCCAATATGCTAATAATTGTTCACAGTTTAGTTAGCAATTATATTATTAATAAATAATAAATTTTAAGTTATTTCATTATATACAAAGTTTAACAGATAGTCTTGTTTCTTAAATTGTGGTGATCTAAGCCCAATAAAAATTTTAGTTCAGTGGCTTGGCGTGGTGGCTCATGCTTGTAATCCCAGCACTTTGGGAGGCCGAGATCAGAAGTTTGAGATCTGTCTGACCAATGTGGTGAAATCCTGTCTCTACTAAAAATGCAAAAATTAGCTGGGTGTGGTGGCGCATGCCTGTAATCCCAGCTCTGGAGGCTGATGCAGGAAAATCACTTGAACGCAGGAGATGAAGTTTGCAGTGAGCCAAGGTCATGCCACTGCACTCCAGCCTCCATGACAGAGTGAGATTGTCTAAAAAAAAAAATTAGTTCAAATATTGTATCTTGTATATGAAAGTCTTCAATTGTATAAATATGTCATTTCTATAAAGTTATAGATTATTGTGAGTTTTTTTGCAGAATCAAGTTATATTATATGCCTGTTTTAAAATAACCATTTTTGTTGCCATTTTTTTAATCTTAGCATTAACCTCTAAGTTTAAATATTAAAAAATTGGCTAGCCATATGCAGGAAGCTGAAACTGGACCGCTTCCTTATGCCTTATACAAAAATTAACCCCAGATGAATTAAAGATTTAAACGTAAGAACTAACACCATAAAAACCCTAGGAGAAAACCTAGGCACCACCATTCAAGACATAGGCATAGGCAAGGACTTCATGACTAAAACACAAAAGGCAATGGCAACAAAAGCCAAAATAGACAAATGGGATCTAATTAAACTTCAGAGCTTCTGCACAGCAAAAGACACCATCATTAAAGTGAACTGGCAACCAACACAATGGGAAAAAATGTTTGCAATCTACCCATCTGAAAAGGGGCTAATTTCCAGAATCTATAAAGAACTAAAGAAGATTTACAAGAAAAAAACAAACAACTTCATGCAAAAGTAGGCGAAGGATATGAACAGACACTTTCAAAAGAAGACATTTATGCGGCCAACAAACATGGAAAAATACTCATCATCACTGGTCATTACAGAAATGCAAATCAAAACTATCTTGAGATACCATCTCATGCCAGTTAGAATGGCAATCATTAAAAAATCTGGAGACGAAAGATGCTGGAGAGGATGTGGAGAAATAGGATCACTTTTACACTGTTGGTGGGAGTGTAAATTAGTTCAACCATTATGGAAGACAGGGTGGAGATTCCTCAAGGATCTAGAAATAGAAATTCCCCTTGACCCAGCAATCCCATTACTGGGTATATACCCAAAATCGTTCTATTATGAAGACACATGCACATGTATGTTCATTGTGGTGATGTTTACAATAGCAAAGACCTGTAACCAACCCAAATGCCCTTCGATGATAGACTGGACAAGGAAAATGTGGCATAAATACACCATGGAATACTATGCAGCTGTAAAAAAGGATGAGTTCCTGTCCTTTGTAGAGACGTGGATGAACCTGGAAACCATCATTCTCAGCAAACTGACACAAGAACAGAAAACCAAACACTGCATGTTTTCACTCATAGGCAGGTGATGAACAATGAAAACACTTGGGGGGAAGGGAACAACACTCACTGGGATAGGTGGGGGTTGGAAGGGAGGGGAGGGGAGGGAGAGCCTGGGGTGGGGAGGATGAGGAGGGATAACAACCAGAAAAATGACTTATGTAGGTGAAGGGAGGCAGTGGGGGGGAATGGAGATAGCAAACCACCATGGCGTGCATGTACTCATGTAGCAATCCTGCAGGATGAAGGATGTGCACATGTACCCAGAGCCCAAAGTACAATTTAAAAAAAAGGAAAAGAAAAGAATTCCATTTACAATAGCATCAAATAGAATAAAATATTTAGGAATAAAATTTTTAAAAAGAGTACAAAGCAGACTCTGATAACAATAAAAACAAGAAGATCTAAGAAAATTGCAAAAATGTCCCTTTTCCATGGATCAAAAGATTTAACATTATTAAGATGGCAATATTCCCTCCTGCCAGAAGAAAAAAGTACAAATGGATTTACTGTAAAATATTCAATTGCCAGTTTTCATTAAAATCACTCTCATCTACCACCATCAGTTTAAGTTATGACACACTGAAGCCATATCATTAGTATCCTATCAAAGATAATTTCTGAGAATTATTTTCAAATTAATAATATTTTATTATGTGATAATTTCAAGCTCCTCATGAAAAATGGATATATCTGGTTTCTTTTGTGCAGGTATATGTAATAAAAACTGTAGATTGGATAAGTTATAAAGAACAAAATTTATTTCTACATTTAGAACCACTAAATTTAATTCTACAGGCTGAAAAGTTTATTATTAAAGTGTCAGCAGGTTGTCCAGTAAGTGTCTGCTCTCTGTTTCCAAGATGGTGCTTTGAATGCTGTGTCCTCCAGAGAGAAGAAATGTGTTGTGACCTGGCAAAAGGCAGGGCAAAGGTCTAAAAGATAATGAAACATCTTTACAAGGACCTTAATTCTATTCAAGAGGGAGGAGCCCTCATGAACTTATTACCTTTTAAAGGCCCTATGTCTTAATACTACGACACTGTGTTTTGGAGGGGACACATTCAAACCATAGGACTTAGCATTTGCATTTAAGAAAGAGCTTGAAGAAACATGAAAATTTATCCTACCTCCAGTATTAAAATCGAGGATTAAAAAATCCAAGAAATAAAATTTACTATTGTCTTTGAATAAAACTAAATATTGCATGTATTAACCTTGAAAGAAGAGAATAAAATAAAATTACAATACAAATAAATAAGAATACCATAGTCTTTTAGATAATAGAAAGAATTCCTACACAATCTCATGAATGCTTATCTGTGAATATATACTGCTAAAAAATGTACTCTGATTTATTTTCTCACAGATGTAGTCTACTTGAAGCCTAGATTTTTATGAAACAAATTGAAAGAAATATAATAAATGATATTACAATTTTAATTTAATAAATGACTTTAAATTTATAAATTTTAATCTATGTTTGCTTTAGGTAGGTAGGTTAGGCTATAATAAATTGAAATGTGTGTGTGTGCCCATGCACTCTAGAGTTAAGGCAAAGAAAAGTGTAGATATATCACAATCATATGTATCTTAATTTTGCCTATTTTCCGTTGGTCATGGTAATCATCTAGACCTAGCTGCAAAGAGGATGTATAATGTTGTCTCTGGCTGAGAAATACTTTCAACTCACAAACTGATAATATGAATATAAACCAATTTTGTTAGACAGCTAATTATTTCTACCATAATATCTAATAAGGATAATTATTTGTCAAGCCACCACCTGTTATGCTGAATATTATTTTATGCTTTCCACATAATACTAACCATCTTAACAACATGTAAGACAGGTGTTATTGTTGGCATAATATACCCTTTCTCCTAATGGCTCTATTGCATTATAAATTACCATTTTAGTTTTTCAAAGATTAAATGGATTTTGCATTTTTTTGATATTGATTCTTTTCTATAGCTTATTAAACAATTTATTGTTTAAATATTCTATCCATGTTAAATCCAAAATAATTTTAGAACAAATTAATTTTCATACAACTAATAGACGCAATTCATAAAACATTCTCATAAAATTCAATATATACAGCAAAAGAATCCAGGTTTTGCCCTTCAATGAAAATATCATGAATATTTTGTTCTTCCAAACAGTAAAGAGAGATGGTTTTGAAAACTAATACATTTATACAAAATTTAAGAATACATGAAGTTGCTAATTAAACACCCAATATTTGGCATTTAAATATGCTATTATACAAAAGCACATATTAATTTAATAGTAAAATTTCATCAAATAGCTTAAAGATACATCTCAGAGATGAACTAATTTTACCTAACCATAGTATGATACTAAGAAAGAAGAAAAAATTCTGTAAAATAAACATTTTGAGTAAAGGATACTTCCTTCTGGTGGTCACCGTTAGCACATGTGGTAAATCTTATTTTTCTTATTGTGGCTGATGCTTGATGCACCCTGCCATATTGATATGGTAATTGTCTTTTAGGGGATAATGAATAAGCATCAGAATACAAAACAAGATGTACTTTCCACAAGGAACCTTTTTGTATCTTTGATGATTTTTTCCAAGAGAATTTCAAGAGCAGTAGACAAGTGTCATCTATTGGACTACTCAGAGACAGCCTTTGCCAAATGGCAGTGCTCATGCCTCACAGAAACAGCCATGGCCATGGCAGACTGTCAAAATAAAATGCTTTCTTTTCTTGAATTTTGTATGTAGTCTTCTCTTCTTCATGAAAAAGTGCTGAGTATTCTCGTCCAAATCATAGGACAAGAAAGTAGAAAGAAAAATTTTAAAATCTTGAAAATAAGATTATTCAGCTAGTAGTTCTCCATGACAGAAGCAAATAAAAATGTGCCTGGAAGGTATATCATGATATAATAGTCCTCAAATGATCTCTACTGGCATTTTTTCAAACATAAGATTTGGCAAAGTATCTAGATAATGTATACACACAATGAAGTAAAATAACAGGACTGACTAAGCAGAGAAAATAAAAAACAAAGTGATACAGAAAACTCTTAAGTTTTGAAAAAATAAAAACTACATTTTAAATATAAATGGCTTAAATATATCAATTTAAGATATATGTTGTCAGAGTATATGAAAATCCAAGATCAAACTATATGCTGTCTTCAAAAACATGATATATATGTATATATATATATATATATATATATATATATATATATATATATATATATATTTTNTAGTTTTTTTGTTGTTATTTTTAAGTTCAGGTGTATATGTGCAAGTTGTTACACAGGTAAACTTGTGTCAGGGGGATTTGTTGTTATTCATCATGCAGGTATTAAGCCTGGTATCCATTAGTTATTCTTCCTGATTCTCTTCCTTCTCCCACCCTCTACCTTCTGATATGCCCCAGTGTGTGTTGTTCCCCTCTATGTATCCATGTTGTCTCACTATTTAGCTCCCACTTATACTTTGGTTTTCTGTTCCTCTGTTAGTTTGCTAAGGATAATATTCTCCAGCTCCATTTTTGTCCCTGCAAAGGACATAATCTTGTTTTCTAATATGACTGCATAATTTTCCATATTATATATGAACCATATTTTATTTTTATATTTATATTTTACTTTAAGTTCTGGACACATGATGTGTAGAATATGCAGGTTTGTTATATAGCATAGGCATACATGTGCCAGGGTGGTTTGCTGCACCTATCAACCCATTATCTAGTTTTAAGCCCCATATGCATTAGGTATGTGTCTTAATGCTCTCCCTCCCTTGTCCCCCAACCCCCAATAGGCCCCAGTGTGGTGTGATGATCCCCTCCCTGTGTCCATGTGTTCTCATTGTTCAGCTCCCACTTATGAGTGAGAACATGTGGTGTTTGGTTTTCTGTTCCTGTGTTGGTTTGCTGAGAATGATGGGTTCCAGCTTCATCCATGTCCCCACAAAGGACATAAACTCATTCTTTTTTATAGCAGCATAGAATTCCATTGTGTATATGTGCCCCATTTTCTTTATCCAGTCTGTTATTGATGGGCATTTGGGTTGGTTACAAGTTTTTGCTATTGTAAATAGTGCTGCAATAAACATACATGTGCATGTGTCTTTATAGTAGATGATTTATAATCCTTTGGGTATGTAACTAGTAGTGGGATTGCTGGGTCAAATGGTGTTTCTGGTTCTAGATCCTTAAGGAATCACCACACTGTCTTCCATAATGGTTGAACTAATTTACACTCCCACCAACAGTGTAAAAATTTTCCTGTTTCTCCACATCCTCTCCAGAATCTGTTGTTTTCTAGCATTTTAATGATTGCCATTCTAACTGGTGTGAGGTGGTAACTCATTGTGGTTTTGATTTGCACTTCTCTAATGACCAGCGATGATGAGATTTTTTTCATATGTTTGTTGGCTGCATGAATGTCTTCTTTTGAGAAGTTTCTGTTCATATCCTTTGCCCACTTTTTGATGGGGTTGTTTTATTCTTGTAAATTTGTTTACATTCCTTGTAGATTCTGTATATTAGCTTTGTCAGATAGACAGATTGCAAAATTTTTCTCTTATAGGCTGCCTGTTTACTCTGGTGATAGTTTCTATTGCTGTGCAGCAGCTCTTTAGTTTAATTAGATCCCATTTGTCACTTTTGGCTTTTATGAACCACATTTATCTAGTCTGTTATTGATGAAAATCTAGGTTGATTCTATGTATTTATTATTGTAAAGTACTTCAGTGAACATACACGTGCATGTGTCTTTATAATAGGATGAATTATATCCCATTAAGTACGTATCCAGTAATGGGATTGCTGGGTGAACTGGTATTTCTGTCTTTAGGTCTTTGAGGAATCACCAGATTGTCTTCCACAATGGATGAACTAATTTACACTCCCACCGAGAAGTGTATGAGTGTTCTTTTTCTCCATAACCTTGCCAGCATCTGTTATTTTTGTCTTTTTAATAGTAGCCGTTCTGACTTGGGTGAGATGGTATCTTACTGTGGTTTTGAATTGCATTTCTCTAACGATCTGTGATCTTGAGCTTTTTTTTTATATAACTGTTGGCCACATGCATGTCTTCTTTGGAAAAGTGTCTGCTCATGTCCTTTGCCCACTTTTTAAAGCAGTCGTTTTTTTTCTTGTAAATTTGTTTAAGTTTCTTACAGATGCTGGTTATTAAGCCTTTGTCAGAGGCATAGTTTACAAATTTTTTCTACTATTATGTAGGTTGTCTGTTTACTCTGTGGATAATTCCCTTTGCAGTGCAGAAGCTCTTTAGTTTAATTAGATTTCGTTTGTCAATGTTTGCTTTTGCTGCAATTGCCTTTGGTATCTTCGTCATGAAATTTTTGCCCGTGCCTATTTCCTGAGTGGTATTATCTAAGTTGTGTTCCAGGGTGTTTTTAATAGCTTTAGGTTTTCATTTAAGGAAGGGGTCCAGTTTTAATCTTCTGCACACAGCTAGCCAGTTATTCCAGAACCATTTATTGAATAGGGAATTCTTTCCCCGTTGCTTGTTTTTGTAAGGTTTGTGAAAGATCAGATTGTTGTAGGTGTGCAGTCTTATTTCTGCATTCTCTATTTGGTTCCATTGGTCTATATGTCTGTTTTTTATACCAGTACAATTCTGTTTTTATATATTGTAGCCCTATAGTATAGTTTGAAGTCAGGTAACGTGATGCCTCCAGCTTTGCTCTTTTTGCTTAAGATTGCCTTGGCTATTCAGGCTCTTTTTCGTTCCATATAAATTTTAAAATACTTTTTTTTTCTCATTCTGTGAATAATCTAATTGGTAGCTTAATAGGGATACCACTGAGTCTGTAAATTGCTTTAAGCAGTATGGCCATTTTAATGATATTGATTTTTTCTATCCATGAGCCTGGAATGTTCTTCCATTTGTTTTTATCATCTTTGATTTCTTTGAGCAGTGGTTTGTAGTCCTCCCTGTAGAGATCTTTCACCTTCCTAGTTAGTTGTATTCCTAGCTTTATTCTTTCTGTGGCAATCGTGAAAGGACATTTGTTCCTAATGTGGTTCTCAACTTGACTGTTACTGGTGTATAGTAATGTTGGTGATATTTTCAAATTGATTTTGTATCCTGAAACTTTGTTGAAAGTAGCTTTAGATACTTTTGAGCTGAGATTATGGGGGGTTTTCTAGATATAGGATCGTGTTGTTGGCAAATAGAAATAGTTTGACTTCCTCTCTTCCTATTTGGATGCCCTTTTTTTCTTTATCTTGCCTGACTGCCCTGGCCAGGACTTTCAGCACTATGTTGAATAGGAGTGGTGAGAAAGGGCATCCTTATTTTCTGCCCATTTTTAAGAGGAAATGCTTCCATCTTTTGCCCATTCAGTATGAAAAAAAATCCCTGTATGTATTCTTTTGAAAACGAGCTTAAAAGTAAAAAGGAAGACAAGAGATACACCAGGAAAATATTAATCAAAAGAAAACTTGAGAGGATATGTTAATAATAAATTATATTTTACAGTCAGAGACATTACTGGACATAAAAAATATATTTTCCAGTAAAAAAGATATGAACTTATCAAGAGGGAATGAAGAGGATGTGACAATTCTAAATGTGGATCTATTTTAACAATGAAAGTCAAAATACATGAAGAAAGAAAATGAAAACAAAAAAAATTAAAGACACTAAAACTGTGATTAGAAATTTAACATTCTCCCCTGAGTTGTTTTTAAACAAATATACAAAAATCAGTAAGCATATGAAAGATTTTAACAACACTATCAAGCAACTTGAACTAGGTAACACTTAGAGAATACCCCTGTACCCAAAAAGCTGAATCCATATTTTTTTTTCTAGTGCCCATAAGCAATTGCCAAGCTAGAGTATATGCTGGGCCGAGTCTATATAAATTTAAGAGTATTGAAATCACATGACATGTAATTACTTTCCAAATGTGAAATTAAATTGGAAACTAATAACCAAAAAATGTTTTTAAAATTCCAAAATACTTAGAAATTAAAAATGCTACTTTTATATAATTCCTGGGTCAGTGGAGAAATCAAAATGAATATTACAAAATATAATGAACTCAAGTACAGAAACAATATATGTGAGATACAGCTAAAGAGAAAAAATTACAGTAGTAATGCTTTTATTACAAATGGAAGAAAATTTCAAATAATTAATTAGAGAAATTCAAGAGAAGTGAGAAATGTGGAGAGCAGTCTAATCCTATTTTTATTGTAAATATATATTGAATTAAAATTTAATTTATATCAAAAAATTTAGGACAGGTGCAGTGGCTCATCCTGTAATCCCAGCACGTTGGGAGGTCCAGGCGGTGGATCTTAGAGGTCAGGAGTTTGAGGCCAGCTTGATCAACATGATCAGTTTGACCAACATGATCAACATGATAAAACCCCGTCTCTACTAAATACAAAAAATTAGCCTGGAGTGGTGGCATGTGCCTGTAATCCCATCTACCTGGGAGACTGAGGGAGGAGAATCACTTTAATCTGGAAGATGGAAGTTGGAGTGAACAGAGATTGCACCACTGCACTCCAGCCTGAGCAACAGAATGAGACTCCATCTCAAAATAAATAAATAAATAAGAAATTTAAAAATATTAAAATTGCATTAGATGATCATATATGCAGATAATATTGGAAATTAAAAGTTGTATAACTTGTGATTAACAAAATGACATTTCAGTCCTAACTTAACATTTAATCTCAGACTGTTTTAATAGAAAATTATAGATGGTATGTCAATATAATAAGGGAAAAATATGTATGTTGCATGAACTAATTTGAATCCGTAAAAATTTCATATTCACAAAATCAGGTTATTGTATTTATAACAAAATGCAATGTATAAATCTGAGTGTCCCTTTAGGACGGTTAACTCATTCCTAGATTTTCTTCTGTTTATTCCAGCAATTTCTCACTCACTTTCCACCTATGTTCCTTACATTTTTATAACTCAGCCTCATTCTAATAATTGTATCTTACCTCAAATCTTTCTTACAAACATCCAGTGTTGCTATAATAACTGTTTTGTATGACCATAAAGGGAGCAAGCAGTTGGCTTCTGTGTCCCATCTGCCTCATGGCATGGGCAACTCCTGGCTGGAACTCCCTGCCTTCAGGATCAGTTATTGAACTCAAGTGCAGTTGCCTGAAATTTGGGATTCCTAGAAAATGTACCATATCCTCTCATTTGTCAGCTTTTTCCCTGTGCTATGGTCGGAGAGTTTGTGTCTCCCCAAACTCATATGCCGAAATTCAATCTTTATTGTGTTGGTATTAAGAGGTGGGGCCTTGGCCAGGCTCAGTGGCTGATACCTGCAATCCCAGCACTTAGAGAGGCCAAAGTGGGTGGATCATGAGGTCAAGAGATCAAGACCATCCTGGCCAACACGGTGAAACCCTGTCTTTGCTAAAAATACAAAAATTAGCCGAGTGTGGTGGCATGTGCCTGGAATCCCAGCTACTGGGGTGACTGAGGTAAGAGAACTGCTTGAACCCAGGAGGCGGAGCTTATAGTGAGCTGATATCATGCCACTGCACTCCAGCCTGACAACAGAACAAGACAAAAAAAAAAGGTGAGGCCTTTGGGAACTGATTAGTTCATGAAGGATCCACCCTTATGAATGGGATTAGTGCCCTTATAAAAGACCCCTGAGAGCTTGTTTACCCCTTCTGCAATGTGAAGACATATAAAAGGAATCTTTTATGAGTAACACTCCTTCACCAGACATTGAATCTGCTGATGCCTTGAACGTGGACTTCTGGAGGTTTCAGACTCCAACTCCACAACTTTGAGAAATGAATTCGTTATTTTGAAATGATTAAGTTTCAGGCATCCTGTTACAGCAGACCAAATGGACTGAGATACCCTGTTATGTTCCATCTGTTTTAACTTTTTAAATTTTGTTGTTTAAAACAACAAAAAAAAAAGAATTTGGGCAGGGAGGCATTGGAAGCACAACTAATATTACCATCCAATAAAATTCCTATATTAAAAATGATGAATAAGTGAAAGAAATCCAGTGATAATAAAGACAAAACCTTTGTAAGGTGACTTTTTCCAATCAATTCAATTCAGTATAAGATACTGAAATTTTAATCACTACTTAGTCTTATAAGTATATTTTGACCTCTTGTCTTGGTCTTGAAATTTTGGACTATTTCTTTATGATTTTAAACTAATTATAGATATCCTTAATGCATCTTGTCAAAAATTAAAATGCAGATATACATGAGTAAAATATTCCACTTTCCCATGCATTTTTAAATAGACAGCAAATAATAAGCAGCATTCTGCATGTTTTTGAAATGTTCTTCCTCATTTTGTCTGGTCAGCTCTTGAAAACATGCCAGAATAACCTTCCAGCTAATATTTATATATCCTTCAATACCCAGTAGGACACTTAAGAACCTTCTTAATAGCACTCATGGATCAGTAAAAACATAGAAGTGACCCCTAGTTTTCTAACACGCATACATTATTCCTGTTACTCTATCACTGATGACATTGATTACTGATAATCATAAAATACTTGAGAGGGATGAAAGCAGAGAAAATAAATTTTATTTGCATGTTAGGAACATGTCTTAAGACTTTTTTATTTACATACCTCTAAAC
This sequence comes from Cebus imitator, assembly GCF_001604975.1. NCBI lineage: Eukaryota > Metazoa > Chordata > Mammalia > Primates > Cebidae > Cebus > Cebus imitator. Next base: position 605,934 of record NW_016107344.1, read on the forward strand.
ATCAAGTGTATTTTCTTCCCTTTGAGAGGAGCCAACATTTAGGTAAGACTTAAAGCAAAAGTGGACCCCAAAACTTGTCTTACGTCATTGCTATAATGATCATTTAAAGCCAGTCTACCTGAGTGGAACCTGAATCACATATTCCTACACAGATTTTGTCACTGCCATGAAAATATGTTTAAAAACTGTAATTAAGACAACTATACAGAGCAGACACAGAGTAGCCAGTCAAATAATAACTTAAAATATCCAACATGCTGAAATGGAGTCATTGAATCAGAATAAATTGTAAGATCAGGTAATGACAAAACACATCCTATTAATCTAAAACCTTGTCAAGAATGGAATGCTTGACTCTCAAAAAAAGTAGTTTAGGTTTAGTGATTTTTTTTTCATTTCATAAAAGGAAGAAAATCTTAATTATAAATCTAAAAATAATTTTAAAGTGCAGCATACCATTTTAAGATAATATATCTAAGCAAACACAGTGGAATTTTGCATCATAAGACAGTTGCTGGAAGGATTTATATAGTTTGCCAAATCTAATAAAATCTATTTTATTGTACTTTCTGCACTTATTTACAGCAAATGGGTCACAGTTCTTGTTTCTCCTTGAGAGTACTTTTTGAAAATTGCAGTCTGTTGTTTTTTAACTTTTATTTGCCTTCAGTTTATTATTTTTTAACACAAAAATAATATATCCACTTATACTTGTTGACTATTTTTTCAATTGTATCATTAGAGATTTCCTTTTTGATATATTACATTCTCTAGTTATTCTGTCAAAGAGCGTATGTGTATGATAAATTTCTGGGTCTTTCATGTCAGAAAATTTCTGAACTTAAATATCTTTACAAGTCTCAGTCAAATATTTGTTTTTAAAGTCATTTCTCATTTTTTCTTCCTGAAATTTTCAGTGCTAGGAAACATTTGGTATCTTTCATAAAAAGAAATTTGACTTTTTTTGTGATCTTTTGGATTGGCTCTTTAAACAAAATGTTCAATGTTTTATTACAGTGTGTTTAGGTGTAGGCATTAAAAAAAAATCTCAGTTGGCTGTCTGCATTCTTTTATTATGAATAATGCTTTTTTTTTTTTTTTTTTTTTTTTTTTTTTTTNTTTAGGGAGTCTCTGTCACCAGGCTGGAGTGCAGTGGCACAATCTCTGCTCACTGCAAACTCCAACTCCTGGGTTCAAGCAATTGTCCTGCCTCAGCCTCCCGAATAGCTGGGACTACAGGTGCACGCCACCACGCCCAGCTAATTTTTGTACTTTATAGTAGAGATGGGGTTTCACCATGTTGGTCAGGATGGTCTCCATTTCTTGACCTCGTGATCCTCACACCTTGGCCTCCCAAAGTGCTGGGATAATAGGCGTGAGCCACTGCACCCAGCCAAACAATGCTTTTAAAATCTTCTTTACAGAAAGTATGGGATTATAATCACTTCAAATATTTTTCCCCTTCTTAAAAGCTTTAGGTCTTTTTTTCTACTATTTTTAGCTGGATTTTGAAACTTATGGACTTATCCTTAGTTTCTCTTAACTTCTCTTTCAAGCCACATTTTGAAAAAATTCATATTTTTATTTCCATGTATTAATTACTCTCCAGTCCTGTTCACTTGTCTAATCCAAATATTATTGATATAAATAATCACATATATTTTTAATTTGCGAGTTGTTAATGTGAACTCCTATATAACCATCTGTGTGATTCTTTCTTGACTCTTCCCCAATTCTGTTAGGCAATAGCAGTCATGCCATGGTTCATGTCAAATATTCACACTCTCAGTGAACACCCAAAGATAGATACTCAGACAGCCATTGCTTTTCTAATGAAGACAAAACTATGAAGCACCTGCTGCTTCCATGAAAGTATCCAAAATAATCATCCTGCTTTTTGCTGATGTTCTTCCCCTATTTTCTACCTTCTACCAAGGATAAGTCCAGAGTATTGATCTTTCGTTTGCTCGGCTGAACCTCTGCAGCTATGGCTGAAATTTCAGGCTTATAAAGAATCCTTTGATCCTCTGGATCAGTAAGAGTTGCCTGTCTTGATTGATTGATTGATTGATTGACAGAGGCTCCTTTTGTCACCCAGGCTGGAGTGCAGTGGAGCAATCTCAGCTCACAGCAACCTGCACCTGTGACTCCCAGGTTCAAAGTGATTCTTATGCATTAGCCACCCAAATAGCTGGAGCCATAGGCATGCATCACTACTCCTAGCTATTTTTTTTTTTTTTGGTATTTTTAGTAGAAATGGGGTTTTGACATGTTGGCCAGGCTGGTTTCAAACTCCTGGCCTCAAATGATCTGCTGGCATTGGATTCCAAAAGTGCTGGAATTACATATGTGAACCGCCACGCCCAGCTGGAGTTCCCAGTCTTATTTTTTAGAACTAAGTTTCATAATTTTAATATTTAATAGAGTTTTTATACTATTTTTAGAAATTTAATGTGGGGAAAGAATGTAGGATACATTTAGTCCACACACTTGAAACCAGGAAACTTTTTGACTGTTTCTAGAAAAATTAAAGGGAGAAAAATAATTTTCAGCAAATGGCTGTAATGATTTCAGCAAACAAAGAGTAAGTCCCAGAAATGTCATTTGGTAGAATCCTAATATATAATGCAGCTATTTATAATTTAAAAGGCTTACTTAAATGTAGCATTAAAAAGATAGAGAATGAAGTCACGCTGCTTGTGAAACTAAAGTCTGTCAAAGACTTTGTAATCTCAGACATATGATAAGTAAAATGACATTTATATATAATATTTATGTTTTAAGATAAAATATATAAGTAAAATAGCATATCTTTTGCATAAAAATTTGAACATTCTCAAAATAGGATGGTTTTCAAAAATATGTACATTGCATGTTAAACATTTGTTCTAAAGTAACAATTTGTAATGTTCAAAATTTTATTTCAATTGTCCAAAATTAACATTTTGTTAATGAATATCCAATAATAAATTCAATGTATTTATTTAGAAACTTAAATATGCTATGCTTTCTCATTGTATTTTCACACTTTTTAATAAAAGATTATCCTAAAATGTTTTGCAGGTAGGATACAGTGTAGAAATCTGTTTAGAATTGTCTGTCTCTGTACATTTTATTACAGATGCAATATGAAACATGTCAAATTTTCTACATGTTCTTAATATTTTACACATATTAATAAACCAGTTACATATTAGGCCATCAAAGAAGAATTCAGGAATAAATTTAGGCTTCATTGCAGACAGAGTTCTCTACATTGGTACACTCATCTCTACACACATTCCAAAAATGAGGAAACATATATCTTTCCACAGACTAGAATTTAGATATAATCTACTCTGCGGAGTCAATATGTTGCTGAAAAGTGAAATAAAATGATACTTCAAAACTTTTTAAATTATTGAATTACATTTTAAAATTATGCATCAAAATTATTGACTATTTGAAATAAAATAAATTGGGCGAAGGATATGAACAGATACTTCTCAAAAGAAGACAATTATCCAGCCCACAAACATATGAAAAAAAGCTCATCATCACTGGTCATTAGAAAAATGCAAATCAAAACCACATTGAGATACCATCTCATGCTGGTTAGAATGGCAATCATTAAAAAATCAGGAGACCACAGATGCTGAAGAGGATGTGGAGAAATAGGAACTGGACAAACATCCAAACCATAGCAGCTGCTTTGTTTACTTTTTAAAATTCTTTTATCTTTATTTTTTTCTGATTTGGTTGATTTATAGAATCAATCTTTGACCTCTGGAATTCTTTCCTCTGCTTAGTGTGTAGTCTGTTGTTGAGGCTTCCAGCTGTATTTTGAAATTCCTACAGTGAAATTTTCACTTGTAGAAGTTCAGTTTGTTTCTTTCTTAAAATAACTATGTCATCTTTCATATGAATCTTGAATCATTTTTCCGGCTTCCAGGGATTGGATTTCAACTTTCTCTTGAACCTCATTGTGTTTCTTTGCCATCCAGATTCTGAATTCTATGTCTGTCATTTCATATATTTCAATCTGGTTAGAACCCTTTGCCAGGGAGCTAGTGCAATCTTCTACAGCTAAGAAAATCACTGACTTTTTGAATTTTGGGAGTGGATTAAGTTTCTTTTCTCTTTGAAATTCATTCATTTGGATGGAGCTACATATATATATATATTTCTTTATATATTTCTATATAATATATATTATATAGAAATACATATATATATTTATATTTAGTATTTGACTGTAGTGTATTTTATATAGTCAAATGGCTTCATTTCTGGGGACTTTCAGAGCATCAAGGCTCTATATGTTTTCCTTAGTTGTGGATTGTTTCCTGCATTTGGTTTCACAGGAATTGTGTGCTAAAGGAATTTTTATTTGGTGGTGTAATTGAGGCTGTGATGCAGTAGATGGAACTTAAGAGTAATGGTCAACAGATAAGCTCCTGTTCAGTTCTGTACCTATTTTGTATTTCAGTGTTTTTGCAGCAGTGCTCTGGGAAAGGGAGTAAGGGTACAAGAAATGACTCTGCCATAAAGTCCATTCCAAAATTTTGGTGGAGACCATTCTAACTAGTGATGCTGTGCCTGCATTTCCTTATCTTCGGCTAGTGGCTAGGACAAAGGTTGGGGGTTTGACAGGCTGCACTCCTCCTTCCCTTAAAATCAGCTCAAGCTGAAGCTTAGTTCACCAGGAGACCTGCAACTCCTCAGGGACCCACTGGTCCTCTGAGCTTGGCAGAGTCAGAGAACGTTGTAAGGTATGTCTGTGGGTGTTCTGGTGATGTACTGGGTCAAAGGCAATGGATTCCTCGGCAGGGTGGAGATACCACAGATGTGCCGCTGGTATGGCATTTGTGTCTCAAGGTTTTTAGCCAAGCAGGCAGCTATGAAGCACACCTAGCTCTCACTCCCCAACAGGTCTTCCCTTTGCAATTTGCCGTAGGAGCAGGCCCAACCAGCTAAACTTGTCCCAATCCTTCTCCTCGCAGACAGCTGGGTTGCAAGCCTCCCTGGGAAAAAAGCTGCAGCTGGTTAATAGGCTACACCTTTCCCAGGCTGTTGTTGCATAGCGGGGATGTCAATTTCCCCTGTCAGGACAGAAACCAAGGTCACATTTTTCTATGCTGTAGCTCCTTCCCTGCTACAGCTGAGGCCTCAGATTTCAGCTTGGTACCCCTGGGCAGTGTGCCTGAATCCTGAGGGGTTGGTATTTGGGCCAATGATTTTGTTCTCTGGTCTCTCAGGGTCAGCCATTAGCTGTGCTAAGGGGACTGAACTCCTCTCAGGCTGCCAGCAAAACACTTGGGTAGGTCAGTAGAGACTACCTAAGGCATCCTCCTGTAGAAACAGCCAGGTAGATGGTTTTGGAAGGGTCTGGTAGACAAAAGGGTGTGTATATCAGATGTGCCCCAGTCCATGGGAAAGGCAGTCCTTCTCTCTCCCTACTTGGCTATTAATAATAGCAGGGCTATTATTGATCAGAGTGAGATGGACAGCTTGGGAGATGGACCCCTATGGTCACATTCAACCGCAGCAGCATCGTGCGCCATGAAACCTTCTGGGTTCCCTGCAAATTTGAGCTCTGTCTCTGCCTACATTCCAGGAAGTTCCCCTCGACATTTAAATCTTTATGTAAGATCATGAGATCTCTTGCAGCTGTGATCTTAGAGATCTATGGCAGGACTGTGGTGCCCTAGAGTTCCTTCACTTTCCCCTTCCTTAGGACTGGAGCCAGTCCTAACACTCAGTAACTTTGTGCAAACTTCCCAGCTTTCACCTCTCTATCAACTTTCAGTTATTTTTTTTTCTCAGAAGACCTGCTTAAAGTGTGGTAGTTTATATAATATTTTGGTTTCTCTCAGTAAGACAGATGTTTGTCATCTGCATCTAGTCAGCCACCTTAGTTGTCCCCGCCTGATATCTTCACTTTTGGAAAAAAGTAATTAGGTAATTTATTTCAAAATATTGGTTTGATCATTTTTCTTGGTCTTTTTAAGGCTTGCATCTTTTCTGGAAATAATAATATATATGCATTAAAAATATACAGCAAAATTCACATATGTTTTCCTTGAATTACAACAGTAGTCACCAGCAAATATTATAATATTGAGTATAAAATATCAGTTTATTAATGTATTAGATTAACTGCTAATGCAGAAGAAAAGGTAAATAGAGAAATGAGTCAAATTCAAATGGATAAATCTGGCAAGTCATGAATAAGTTTCTTATATAATCTAAAAAAGGAGCTAGAATATTGTGGGTAAAGAAGGAGAAATAGTGACTTAATAATAAAGTCGTATTTTAGATAATCAGACATTTGAAACTTCGGAAATGTGCAATCATTTTCATCTCAGAGGTAACACTTTACACTAAGTAAAATCTGTGCATAGTTATATTAAAGCACAAAAATAAAAACAGCATATATGTGGGTGGAGGATTCTTGGAATGAAGTAAAAAAAAATTTATTTCTCCAAAATGTATGTGTAAAATAAAAAATGTACAAAGAAAAATATGTTGCTAAATGTTTTACATACAGGTATTCATTCTGAAATTTAACCAAAGTAAATATATCATGCATTTATTAAATTTATAAGTATTTACAAAGAGTCATTTTATAATATTATTTTGGAGAGTTGAAAATCATTTAATATTGTGACAAGAATCTATATATACAAATGCATAAATTGCCTATTTTGGAAATATTTCTGTTCAGTATCTATATATCTATTCAGTTTTTCCCAGCACTATTGTTTCGTTTTTTTTAAGGATATATTATACATATATGTGTGTGTGTGTGTATACACATACATATACACACACACACACACACACACACACACTATATATATGTATATATATATATATATATTTATTATTATACTTTAAGTTCTGGGATACATGTGCAGAACATACAGGTTTGTTACATAGGTATACATGTGCCATGGTGGATTGCTGTACCCAACGACCCATCATCTACATTAGGTATTCTCCTAATACTGTCCCTCCCCTAGCCCACCAGCCCCCAACAGTCCCCAGTGTGTGATGTACCCCTCCTTGTGTTCAGGTGTTCTCATTGTTCAACTCCTACTTATGAGTGATACATGTAGTCTTTGGTTTTCTGTTCCTGTGTTAGTTTGCTGAGAGTAATGGATTCCAGCTTCGTCCACGTCCCTGTGAAGGACATGAACTCATCATCTTTTTTATGGCTGCATAGTGTTCCATGTTGTATATGTGACACATTTTCTTTGTCCAGTCTATCATTGATGGCATTTGGGTTAGTTGCAAATCTTTGCTATTGTGAAAAGTGCTGCAATAAACATGTGTCTGCATGTGTCTTTATAGTACAATGATTTATAATCCTTTCGGCATATACCCAGTAATGAGATTGCTGGGTCAAATGATATTTCTGGTTCTAGATACTTGAGGAATTGCCACACTGACTTTCACAATGGTTGAACTAATTTACACTCCTGCCAACAGTGTAAAAGCATTCCAATTTCTTCACGTTCTTTCCAGCATCTATTGTTTTCTGACTTTCTAATTATCGTCATTCTAACTGGCATGAGATGATATCTCATTGTGGTTTTGATTTGCATTTCTCCAGAGATGTTGAGCTTTTTTAATATGTTTGTTGGCTACATAAATGTCTTCTTTTGAGAAGCTTCTGTTCATACACTTCACCCACTTTTTGATGGGGTTGTTTTTTTCTTATAAATTCATTTAAGTTCCTTGTAGGTTCTGGATATTAGCCCTTTGTCAGTTGGATATATTGTAAAAATGTTCTCCCATTCAGGTTGCCAGTTCACTCTGATGAGAGTTTCTTTTGCTGTGCAGAAGCTCTTTAGTTTAATTAGATCTCATTTGTCAATTTTGGCTTTGATGTTTTAGTCATGAAGTCTTTGCCCATGCCTATGTACTGGATGGTATTGCCTAGGTTTTCTTCTAGAGTTTTTATGGTTTTAGATTTTATGTTTAGGTCTTTAATCCATCTTGAGTTAATTTTTGTGTAAGTTGTAAGAAAGGGGTTCAATTTCAGTTTTCTGCATATGATTAGCCAGTGTCCCAACACATTTATTAAATAGGGAGTCCTTTCCCCATTGCTTGTTTCTGTCAGGTTTGTCAAAGATCAGATGGTTGGAGAGGTGTGGTGTTATTTATGAGACCTGTGTTTTGTTCCATTGGTCTATATATCTGTTTTGGTATAGTACCATGCTGTTTTTGTTACTGTAGCTTTGTAATATAGTTTGAAGTCAGGCAGCATGATGCCTTGAGCTTTGTTCTGTTTGCTTAAGATTATCTTGGCTATACAGGCTCTTTTTTTGATTTCCTATTAAATTTAAAGTAGTTTTTTTTTTTTTTGTAATTATGTGAAGAAAGTCAATGGTAGCTTGATGGGGATAGCATTAAATCTTTAAATTACTTTGGTCAGTATGGCCATTTTCACTATATTGATTCTTCCTATTCATGAGCATAGAATGTTTTTCCATTTGTATCCTCTCTTATTTCCTTGAGCAGTGGTTTGTAGTTCTCCTTGAAGAGGTCCTTCACATCCCTTGTAAGTTTTATACCTCAGTATTTTATTCTCTTTCTAGCAATTGGGAAAGGAGTTCACTCATGATTTGGCTCTTTGTTTGTCTAATATTGGTGTATAGGCATGTTGGTGATTTTTGCATATTGATTTTGTATGCTAGATTTTGCTGAAGTTGCTTATTAGCTTAAGGAGATTTTGGGCTGAGATGATGGGGTTTTCTAAATATACAATCATGTTATCTGCAAACAGGGACAATTTGACTTCCTCTCTTCCTATATGAATACTATTTATTTCTTTCTCTTGCCTGATTGCCCTGGCCAGAACTTTCAATACTATGTTGAATAGGGGTGGTGAGAGAAGGCATTCTTTTCTTGTGCCAGTTTTCAAAGGAAATGCTTCCAGCTTTTGCCCATTCAGTATAATGTTGGATGTGCATTTGTCATAACTAAATCTTACAATTTTGAGATACATCCATCAATACCTAGTTTATTGAGAGTTTTTAGCATGAAGGGGTGTTGAATTTTATTGAAGGACTTTTTCTGCATCTATTAAGGCAATTGTGGTTTTTTTTGTCATTGGTTCTGTTTATGTGATGGATTACGTTTATTGATTTGCATATGTTTAACCAGCCTTGCATCCCAGGGATGAAGCCAGCTTGATCCTGGTGGATAAGACTTTTGATGTGCTGCTGCATTCAGTTTTCCAGTATCATATTGAAGATTTCTCCCCCCATGGTCTTCAAGGCAAATATTGAATATTTTCACATCTATGTTCATCAGGGATATTGGCCTGAAATTTTTATTTTATTTTTTTGTTGTGTCTGCCAGATTTTGGTATCAGGATGATGCTGGCCTCATACAATGCATTAGGAAGGAGTCCCTCTTTTTTTATTGTTTGGAATAGTTGCAGAAGGAATGGTACCAGCTCTTCTTTGTAACTTTGTAGAATTCAGCTGTGAATCTGTCCGGTCCTCAGCTTTTTTTGGTTGGTAGGCTATTAATTACTGCCTCAATTTCAGAACTTGTTATTGGTTTATTCAGGGATTTGACTTCTTCCTGGTTCAGTCTTCGGAGGGTGTATTTATCTAGGAATTTATCCATTTTTCTAGATTTTCTAGTTTGTGTAGAGGTATTTTTAATATTATCTGATGGTAGATTTTTTCTGTTTCTCATTTATTAGGCTGGCTAGCAGTCTATCTATTTTATTAATTTCAAAAAGCCAGCTCCTTGATTTATTGATTTTTTGAAGAGATTTTCATGTCTCTAACTCCTTCAGTTCTGCTCAGATCTTAGTTATTTCTTTTCTTCTGCTAGCTTTTGAATTTGTTTGCTCTTGCTTCTCTAGTTTTTTTAATTGTGATGTTAGGGTGTTGATTTTAGATCTTTCCCACTTTCTCCTGTGGGCTTTTAGTGCTATAAATTTCCCTCTAAACACTGCATTAGCTGTGTCCCAGAGATTCTGGCACATCGTGTCTTTGTTCTCATTGGTTTCAAAGACCTTATTTATTTCTACCTTAATTTTGTTATTTACACAGTGCTCATTCAGGATCAGGTTGCTCAGTTTTGAGGGAGTCTTAATCCTGAGTTCTAATTTGATTGCATTGTGGTCTGAGAAACTGTTTCTTATGATTTTCTTTCTTTTCCATTTGCTGAGGAGTGTTTTACTTCAGATTATTTGGTCAATTTTAGATTAAGCGAGATGTGGTACTGAGAAGAATGTTTATTCTGTTGATTTGGGGTAGAGAGTTCTGTAGACATCTATCAGGTTCACTTGGTTCAGAGCTGAATTCAAGTTCTGAATAGCCTTGTTAATTTTCTGTCTCATTGATCTGTCTAATATTGACAGTGAAGTGTTAAAGTCTCCCACTGTTATTGTGTAGGAGTCTAAGTCTTTTTGTAGGTCTTTAAGAACTTGCTATATGAATCTGGGTGCTCCTGAATTGGGTGCATATATATTTAGGATAGTTAGCTCTTCTTGTTACATTGATCCCTTTGCCATTATGTAATGCCTTTCTTTGTCTTTTATGATCTGTATTGGTTTAAAGTGTGTTTTATCAGAGACTAGGATTGCAACCCGTGTTTTTTTTTTCTTTTTTCCTTTCCGTTTGCTTTGTAAATATTCCTCCATATGTTGAGCCTATGTGTGTCTTTGCATGTGAAACGGGTTTCTTGAATACAGCACACCAATGGGTCTTGACTCTCCGGTTTTCCAGTCTATGTCTTTTAATTGGGGCATTTACCTTGTTTACATTAAGGTTAATATTGTTATGTGCATATCTGATCTTCTCATTATGATGTTAGCTGGTTATTTTGCTTGTTAGTGTTGATGGTCTTTATTATTTGGTATGTTTTTCAGTGGTTGGTACTGACTTTTTCTTTCCATATTTAGTGCTTCCTTCAGGAGCCTTGGCAAGGCAGTACTGGTGATGACAAAAATCTCTCTTCAATTGCTTGCATATAAAGGATTTTATATCTTTTTCACTTATGAAGCATAGTTTGGCTGGATATGAAATTCTGGGTTGAAAATTCTTTAAGATGGTTAAATATTGGCCTGCACTTTCTTCTGGCTTACAGGGTTTCCTCAGAGAGGTCTGCTGTTAGTCTGATGGCTTCCCTTTGTGGGTGACCCAATCTTTCTCTTTGGCTGCTCTTAAAATTTTTTCCTTGATTTCAATCTTGGTGAATCTGACAATTATATGTCTTGGGTTTGCTCTTCTTGAGGAATATTTTTGTGCTGTTCTCTGTGTTTCCTGAATTTGAATGTTGGCCTTTCTTGCTAGGCTGGAGAAGTTGTCCTGGATATTGTCCTGAAGAGTGTTTTCCAACTTGGTTCCATTCTCCCTGTCACTTTCAGGTACACCAGTCAAACCTAGGATTGATCATTTCAGATAGTCCCATGTTTCTTGGAGGCTTCGTTCATTCATTTTCATTCTTTTTTCTCTAATCTTGCCTTCACTTTTTATTTCATTAAGTTGATCTTCAATCTGATATCCTTTCTTCTGCTTGATCAATTCAGTGATTGAAACATGAAATTCTTGTGCTTTGCTTTTCAGCTACATCAGGCCATTTATGTGCTACTTTAAACTGGTTATTTTAGTTAGCAATTCCTTTAACCTTTTCCAAAGTTCTTAAGTTCCTTGCATTGGGTTAGAACATGCTCCTTCAGCTCAGAAGAGTTTGTTATTACCCACCTTCTGAAGCCTACTTCTGTCAATTTGTCAAACTCATTTTCCATCCAGTTTTGTTCCCTTGCTGGCAAGGAGTTGTGTTCCTTTGGAGAAGAAAAGGTGTTTAGGTTTTTGGAATTTTCAGTCTTTTTGTGCTGGTTTTTCTTCATCTTTGTGGATTTATCTACCTTTGGCCTTTGATGTAGTTACCTTTGGATGACCCCATTTTGAGTAGATGTCCTTTTTGTTGATGTGGATGCTATTCCTTTCTGTTTGTTAGTTTTCTAACAGTCAGGCCCCTCTGAGGCAGGTATGCTAGAGTTTGCTGGAGGTCCACTCCAAACCCTGTTTGCCTGAGTATCACCAGCAGATGCTGCAGAAGAGCAAAGATTGCTTCCTATTCCTGCCTCTGGAAGCTTCATCCCAGAGGGGCAACTGCCAGATGCCAGCTGGAGCTCACCTGTGTGAGGTATCTGTCAACTCCTGCTGGGAGGTATCTCCCGGTCAGGAGGCCACAGGGGTCAGGGAGCCACTTGAGATAGCAGTCTGTCCTTTAGTAGACCTTGAAAACTGTGCTGGGAGATATGCTGCTCTCTTCAGAGCCAGCAGGCAGGAACCTTTAAGTCTGCTAAAGCTGCACCCACAGCTGCCCCTTCCCTCAGGTGCTCTGTCTCAGGGAAATGGGTGTTACATCTAAGCCCCTGACTGGAGCTGCTGACTTTCTTTCAGAGATGCCCTGCCCAGAGAGGAGGAATCTAGAAATGCAGTCTGGCTACAGTGGCTTTGTCAAGCTGCAATGGGCTCCATCCGGTTTGAACTTCCTGGAGGCTTTGTTTAAAATGTTAGGGGAAAACTACTTATGCAAGCCTCGGTAATTGTGGGCACCCCTTCCCCCACCAATCTCTAGAATCCCAGATCAACTTCAGACTGCTGTGCTGGCAGCAAAAATTTCAAGCCAGTGGATCTTAGTTTGCTGGACTCTGTGGGAGTGGGATCCACTAAACTAGATCACTTGGCTCCCTGGATTCATCCCCCTTTTCAGGGGAGAGAACAGTTCCTTCTCACTGGTGTTCCAGGAACCACTGGAGTATGAAAAACAAAAACAAACAAACAACAAAAAAACTCTTTCAGCTTGCTCAGTGTCTTCCCAAATGGCTGCCTGGTTTTGTGCTTGAAACCCAGGACCCTGGTGGTGTAGGCACCTGAGGTAATCTCCTAGTCTGTGGGTTGTGAAGACTGTGGGAAAAGCATAGTATGTGGGCCACATAGCACCATGCCTCATGGCACAGTCCCTCCTGACTTCCCTTGGCTAGGGGAGGGAGTTCCCCAATTCTTGCACTTCCCAGGTGAGGGGATGCCCCCACCTTGCTTCACCTCACCTTCCATTGGTTTCACTCACTTACTGTGTAACCAGTCCCACTGAGATGAGCTTGTGCCTCAGTTGGAAATACAGAAATCAACCACTTTCTGTGTTGATCTCACTGGGAGCTGGAGACTGGAGCTGCTCCTTTTCGGCCATATTGCCAGCCACCTCTGCACATTTGTTTCTTAAAATGAAAAAAGATGATAAATATTTGGTTTCAAATTTGTAAGCTAAGAGTAAAATGAGTAAAATAGTTATTCTTAAGAAATTTACATTGTATTATTATTGCATTTGGGAAGAAAATCCCTCAAGTAATTTTACTGTCTTCATCATAGATTTGCAAAATTTTTTTGTAAATAGCCAGATAGTAAATATTTTAGGCTTTTTGAGTCATAGGGTCTCTGTCCCAAGTAATTCATTTTAGGAGAAATGCAGCATAGAAAATACAATTGAATTAGGGACAAGTGACCTTATATTGAACAATCATTGCAGCAAGTAAGAATTAGAAAGTTTTAAAATATATACATAAGGAAGACACTAGGAAATGATAATAGACAGAAAGAATGTATAAATTTAATTCTAGAAAGACCAGAAACACACTAATTAACATCCACACTTATTAACTTCTTTTTTGTCCCTTTATTTATGAAAAAAAAAATCATGGAGAAATCTGCATACTTATTGACTAGTGGTGGTATAGTCCACAGGAACTGGTGATTGTGCAGGTAAATTCAAGAATGAACAATCAAAGCTGATGAGGCCCACTATCTGCATAAAATTTGTTATGTTCTCAATTAGATGTGGTTTAAAACTTATTGTTTATATATGGAATTTTTCAATTAGTACCTTTGGACTGTGGTTGACTGCAACTGTGGAAAGTGAAACTGTGGATAAGAAGGAACAGCTGTATTTTTGTGCATGGTGGTATGTCTAAAAATCTCTACACCAATATATGATCTTTCAATTGTTATCATGCATTTTATGCTTCAGAAGCCTTTCTAAATCTCTGGTCTGATTTATTGAAAGTTAAAGAATAATAGGTACCATCACAAAGTGAGGCAGTGTCATATATTTGTTTAATATATTTGCCACCTCAGCAACCATTGTTAGGTCTCACATGAGTTATATGGAAGCCAAGTATACCTTATCACCCTTGAAATGCTGTGCAGCCATAAAAAGAATAAGATCATGTCCTTTGGAGGAGCATGAATGGAGCTGGGGACCGTTATCCTTGGCAAACTAACACAGGAACAGAAAATCAAATACCACATGTTCTCACTTATAAATGGGAACACATGGATGCATATAGGGTAAAAACAGACACTGGTGCCTATCATGAAGGGAGGGTGAGAGGAGAAAGATGATCAGGAAAAAATAACTAATGGGTACTAGGTTTAATAACTGAGTGACAGAATGACCTGTACAAACAAACAAACAAACAAAAAACCCATTACGCAAGTTTACCTAGGCAACAAACCTGTATCCCGGAACTTAAAATAAAAGTTATTAAAAAAAAATTTCAGGAGTTTGAGACCAGCCTGACCAACATGGAGAAACCCTGTCTCTACTAAAAATACAAAAAGTTAGCTGGGTGTGATGGTGCATGCCTATAATACCAGCTACTCGGGAGTATCACTTGAACCCGGGAGGTGAAGGTTGTGGTGAACCAAGATGGTGCCATTGTGCTCCAGCCTGGGCAACAAGAACGAAACTGTCTAAATAAATAAATAAATAAAATTATAACTAAAATCCTACCAATGTAGTTGTGTATGATATAGTCTTCTTGTTCCTCATCTCAGTGATCCAAAAGTCAACCCACACACAGCTACTATGATAAAATCTAATGGTTAATACCAGAATCATGTAAATAAGTTTTTCCCTTTGTGTGTGTGTGTGTATTTTAAACTAATGTCTCTACAACTTCCACAGAAAAAGGCATGGGATAACAACCATGTACCTCAATGAAGGGCTCTCTCCTTCTCTCTCCCCACCCACAGGTATGTCTCCCTGCCACCTCCAGACTTCCTGTCAGTCCTCATCAAAACCCAGTCTTTCTGATATATATAAGTAAAAGATTTCTTCCATCTCATGCATTTTGGTTTCACCTTCTCATTGTGTCTCGCCTGACAAATGTACTCCAAGTTAACTTTCATCCCAGTCACAGCTCTCCTAGGGAGTAGCTATTTTGGCTTATGGGGGCTCTCTCTTAACAGAGAGATCTCTAAGACCATATTAGGTTTCTAAGACCAAAAAAAAAATTATAATAGTCAGTTATAGATGCATTTGTAGATATCCATTTTGCATTTGTTTCTGGAATATCAAAGTCAGAAATCCTGCTAAGAAGATGAACGAGGAACAAGGGGGAGATTTCTGAACGCTTGTTGGTTTCAAATCACAAAATCATCATTGTTTTAGTTTCAACCTTCTGTTTCCCTTCCTTTATTACCATCCTTTGGCATTTGCTCACAACTAATTTGGAAGTTGTGTCGACTATTTTTACACTTTTAATTGTAACTCTAGGTAGTTTTCATGCACATTTAAAGTAACAAAATCTGTTATTAAACACGGTTTTTAAGGAGCTTAGAAGACTTTAATTCCTTTTAAATACTTTCCTCCAATTAATGCCATTGTCTTCTAGTTTAATTGTTCTATCCGCAAAATATCAAGTTAGAATTTATTATTTTCTCTTTTACAGTATTATATACTCATTGTTTTCTTTTCTCATCATGCTTTCTTTATGTCAGAACAATTCCTTGAGATTATTTTCTGTTTTCCATATGATTTGGAAGTTCCTATGGTCAGGATTTATTGACAATAAAGACCACATTTTCCCTAAAATATGTTTAATTTTTATTTTACAAATAACATAAAATTTTAGTTAATACATAGTTATAGGTCAGCATTTATTTTTACTCAGAACTTTTTCTCACCCCTCTTATCTGTCTTCTCTTCTTGATGGTGGGACATTAGCTATCAGTCTCATATTTGTGTTCATATGTGGTCTTTTCTTTCTGATTTTTTTAATGAATTGTGAGTTCATATTTCTTAGAAATTTTATCTGGGAAATTAATAGAGTCCTAGGTCAAAGGTATGTAGTAATAGGGAGAAAGAAAGTCCATTTGTTTCTGCAAGGCAACTGGTTTTTCTAAAATAATCAATGTAATTTAAAATTTAAATTTTACAATCAGGGAAGATTTTTGCCTTTTTATCAAGAGTAAGTGCTGAGATTACAAATTTCCATATTTCCCTTTTTAAGAATAGCATCTTTCAAGTTTACACATTGTAGACTTGGCCAAAATGTATGCAGGGTTTCTTAACTAATTCTTTATATTATTTAGTCCTATTCCTTTTTCTGTTTTGTTTTTGTTTTTTTCTTCTATCCCCTATTGGTTAATACTTTAGGTCTGGCATACTACAGATTAGCATGTTTTCCTGGGGAAATGATATTTTAAAAACAACTCCAATGACTTTTGTTAAATCACAGTAAGGCAGACTTTTTTCAATACCACTGCAGTAGTTATAGGGACTGCTGCAACGGGATTTTGCAGTGAGACAATAGATTGGCTCAAATTCAAATATAGAAAGTATTTGAGCAAGTGGGAATTGATTGATAGCCACCTAGCAAGATTGGGTGGGGGAGTCAGTATATACAAAATTATTAAAAGGAAACAGTGTAAGAAGGCTTCTGGCTAAAGTGACCTAACACGATTCTTGCTGAAGGCAGGTCTGGGTGATCAGGCATCATCCAGGTTATATTTGAGGCTGAGGAACCTGGTCAGTTATCCAAGGTGATCAGACATACAGAATGGGGGTGCTCTTGCAAAGCTAACTTAGCAGAGTATTTTAAAAAACTGAATTTTACAAGGAAGTGCAAAGATGGGTCTAGGAGAAGATTCAAGAGCCTGACTAAAATTTAGTCAAGCAAAAATTATTGTCAGACACTATAATCTACATCTGTTTATTTTACGAATTTTGGCTTCACTATGATTCTTGATATGTAAAAACTTGTGCTAATATCTAAACAGTTAAGTTATACATTATGCATACACCAGGAATTCTGTTTTATATATATTTATATTGCTACATAATTTACACTTATTTTATTATTTTAGGTTTTAGCATAATAGAATTTCAAAGTATTTAGATCACTGTCCTGCTCTAATATCTAGCAATTACTTCTTATTACTTTTGACTGTACTTCTTCAGTATATTCTGTATTATGTCATAGTTTTTAGTACTCCAAACAACACATAATTGTTTATATATTTACCCCTAAAAATAATTATACTTTCCTTTAAAAAAGATAATATGATTTATTCGTATTTTCTGCCAAAATGAGAAAGGGAAATGTAATATTTAACTTAACAAATTATGGTTGAATTATTAAATTAATATACATAAAATATGATTTGTAATGATAATGATTCAACAAAGTCTTTGTATGTCTGCCTTTATAAAATATGTTTTATAATCCATAGTTTTATTTGTAGATAGTGGTTTCTTAGTATATATTTCTTAAATTGAATCATGGCAAAACAAATTCCAATGAGAAATACAGATGACTCTTGTAAAGAATCATGTCAATATTACTAACGCATACTACAGATTGAGTCTCTGAGTGGACGTCCAATTTGTTGATGATGAAGTTATTTCTTTCTGTTTCTTAGTTTTCCTTCTAACAGTCTGGCCCCTCTGCTGTACGACTGCTGAGGTCCACTCCAGGCCCCGCTTGCCCACGGATCAACTGCAGTGGCTGCAGAACAGTAAAGGTTGCTTCCAGTTTCTTCTTCTGCTATCTTTATCCCAGAAGGATACCGGCCATATGTCAGTGTGAGCTCTCCTTTATGAGGTGACTCTTTGGATATATGGGGGTCAGGGAGCTGCTTGAGGAGGCAGTCTGTCCTTTATGGGAGCTCAAGTGCTGAGCTGTGAGCTCCATTGTTCATTCAAAGCTGCTGGGCAGGTATGTTTTAAGTCTGCTGCAGCAGAACTCATAACCCCCTTTTTTTTCATATGGAATCAAAAGAGAACCCGCATAGCCAAGTCAATTCTAAGCAAAAAGAACAAAGCAGGAGGCATCACACTACCGAACTTCAAACTATACTACAAGGCTACAGTAATCAAAACAGCATGGTACTGGTTCCAAAACAGAGATATAGACCAATGGAACAGAACAGAGGCCTCAGAGGCAACACAACATATCTACAAACATCCGATCTTTGACAAACCTGACAAAAACAAGCAACGGGGAAAGAATTCCCTGTTTAATAAATGGTGTTGGGAAAACTGGCTAGCCATGTGCAGAAAGCAGAAACTGGACCCCTTCCTGACACCTTACACTAAAATTAACTCCAGATGGATTAAAGACTTAAACATAAGACCTAACACCAGAAAAACCCTAGAAGAAAACCTAGGCAAAAACATTCAGGACATAGGCATAGGCAAGGACTTCATGACCAAAACACCAAAAGCATTGACAACAAAAGCCAAAATAGACAAGTGGGACGTAATCAAACTCCACAGCTTCTGCACGGCAAAATAAAGAGTCATTAGAGTGAATTGGCAACCAACAGAATGGGAAAAAATTTTTGCAGTCTACCCATCTGACAAAAGGCTGATATCCAGAATCAACAAAGAAATAAAACAGGTTTACAAGAAAAAAACAAGCCCATTCAAAAGTGGGCAAAGGATATGAACAGACACTTTACAAAAGAAGACATACATGAGGCCAACAAACATATGAAAAAATGCTCATCATCACTGGTCATCAGAGAAATGCAAATCAAAACCACATTGAGATACCATCTCACACCAGTTAGAATGGCGATCATTAAAAAATATGGAGACAATAGATGCTGGAGAGGATGTGGAGAAATAGGAACACTTTTACACTGTTGGTGGGAGTGTAAATTAGTTCAACCATTGTGGAAGACAGTGTGGCGATTCCTCAAGGACCTAGAAATAGAAATTCCATTTGATCCAACAATCCCATTACTGGGTATATATCCAAAGGATTATAAATTGTTCTATTCTAAGGACACATGCACACAAATGTTCATTACAGCACAATTTACAATAGCAAAGACCTGGAACCACCCACATGCCCATCAATGATAGACTGGACAGGGAAACTGTGGCACATATACACCATGGAATATTATGCAGCCATAAAAAACTATGAGTTCGTGTCCTTTGTATGGACATGGATGAACCTGGAAACCATCGTTCTCAGCAAACTGACACAAGAACAGAAAATCAAACACCACATGTTCTCACTCATAGGTGGGTGTTGAACAAAGAGAACACATGGACACAGGGAGGGGAGCATCACATGCTGGGGCCTGTTGGGGGGAAATAGTGGAGGGACAGCTGGGGGTGGGGAGTTGGGGAGAGACAGCATGGGGAGAAATGCCAGATATAGGTGAAGGGGAGGAAGGCAGTAAATTACACTTTCATGTGTGTACCTGTGCAACAATCTTGCATGTTCTTCACATGTACCCCAAAACCTAAAATTCAATTAAAAAAAAACTAACGCATACTACAATGATACTTTAAAAAATAAGCAATATAAAAACGTAAATTATATTGTTAAATTATGTCCCCACATATTTCGAAAGTATCACAGGGCCTTCCTTTCTACACCAAATCAGATTCTTTCTACAGCAAATCAGATCTTGTTGTCAGTGTCAAAATAGATGGCACAGGAAATCCACCACACTACAGACCATCTGCAAGAAACATCTGACAGAGTCTTCGGGTTTAGGAATTGAACGCTAACTAATCAGACTTTAACTGCCCCAGCCAATCAGGTTTCAGCTTTATTAACCAATCATAACTCAGCTACACCTACCACTGTGAACTAAACTAGTTTTAATTCTTTATTTCCAAAAACGGATCAGATTGAGGACCTGGGCAGAAACATTTTATGTAAAACCTGAACCCTTTCTTTCCTCTCTGAAATGCACCTTCATTTTACACCAAAGGTTGTGTCTCCCAGTTTATAAACTGTTCACTGGAATAAAGTCTCTTTCCTCCAAATTCCTTTACAGAGAACCTTTGTTTCACAACATATTCACCTTTACCTCATTGAAATACCTGTGAGTAGATCTGAAATAAAAGATACTAACTAAATTGTACCACAGAATCTCATGAAGATAAAAAGAAAACCTACAGATAATGCCGGATGGGAAATTATTAGCCAAGAATAAGAACTTGAGTGATTGAATAAATATAGCTTTAAAAGTTAATGTTTATTATTTAACTTGGCATCTGTGACATAAAGGGAATAAAAGTTTTTTCCCATATCACTATATTTCTGATGCATCTAGTTCAAATAGCAGTGACATCTATCTACCTAGAGAAACAGGCATGAGCGCCTCTGTCCATAACTTCTTTCCCTTCTACAAATTGAGATTGTGTATGAGTATCTTCACATGTTGCACAATTAGAATTACCTTTAGCAACAGGAAAAAGAAAAAAAGGACAAATGGTTTTAACAGAAAGGTTTCTGTTTGCTTTCCATATCAAAGACAAGATGATCAGGAGCTTAGAGGGAACTCAATACCCATAATGCATGCCTCAGAGGACTGAAGTTAAGTGTAGTCTAACAGTGTGCTACCTGTGTTTGCATAATGGCTGTCTATTTCCATCGGTGCCAGAAGACATTCTTTTATATTCTGAGACTATGGATCCAGCCCTTATTCCCTACAAAGCCAAGCTTTGAAAATAACCTAGATCAAAATCAGCCTCTAGGGGTAAAATGTGGTATAACAGAAATCTGTGCATTTACACATTTTTTTTGTGTGTGTGAGGGTAAAAACACCTCTTCAAAAGCAATAGAAGGTAACCACGTTTAGAGATTAAGCCAACTATATTTATATACATTTAACTTAGAGTCACACTTCCAGAAAATGTTACTTTCTGGAACACAAGCTCGAACTTGATTTTTAAAAATAGTCCTTGGCCTATATTAACTATCACAAAGCTACACTTTCTAAAACTTAGAACTAATTCACACATGTATTACTTTTTAAAAATCGAATTCTTCCATGGTCTGTTTATATCCATTAAATCAAATTCTTATTATACTGGTTTATCTTTAATTCTAGGTCATAACATGAGAAACAGCAAAAGAAATGAGGAACATAGTAGCAGAATCACTAACACTAGAAAAGACAGTTGAAATCAGAAAATAAAGCTATACAACAATTATGAAACAAAATAAATATATCTGAACATTGTGGACATCACATTGGATTTGTTTTTTTTTTGTATTATCACTTAAAAAGAAAGAAAATACATTTTATGTAATATGTTACACATGTATATATTTAACATAAGTATATGTATATTTATATGACATGTATTTGCATGTATGTATATAATTTTCTATTTGAAAAAGAGATAATATCAAAATACAGAGCTACTTAATGCTGAATCATGTATCAATGCCAAATTTCTTATAAAACCTTAATTTAAATGGCACTATAGAATGAGATATTATTATAAAAATATTTTAAAAATTAAAGTCAAGTATAAACATGACATGTATATAAAATATTTGATATTTGTTTTTCTTCAGCTTATACAATTTTTTGTGGTATTCTGTTAGATTCAGATGCAATGTGGTATATAAATTTACTTTAGATTGAAACCCAAAGCTTTTCTCTATGGGCAGGTGAATGGTTTTGGTTTCTTGTTTTTAAATATCAAACATTAATATAATTATTGACATTTATATCTAAGTGACATCTAGATCTAAAATATGAAAGTAATTGTATACATGGAATTATATAAAGAGAAAGTTGATAACCAGCTTTTCTAATCTTTTAAGGAGTATAATAAGAGCAATGTTTTGCCATTTTACCAAGTATATATTCATGCTATTGTCAAAAGGACAAACTGTTTATATGTTTTAAATAACTCTTTCACACTGAGGAAAGAGTAGTTTAAATTAAACTGCTGAATACATTTATGATATTTAAATATCATGACATGACTGAAATAATGGTTTTAGCTAAGATAATTGTACAGTAAGCTCTAACAAATTTTAGGAAAAGAAGCATGCATAATGTTATTTATGAATATAAAATTTTCTGTTAATTATATATCCACAGAAAATATAATTTACTTTAAACTATTTTAATATTTAATTTTAGATTCATTCATAATACAGTTTCCCAGCCCTGAAATTAGAGGATTTTGTTTTCACTTAATGCATTATTATTAACTTTGTTTCTCTAAGAATTAACGGTCAGATGGTTCTAATCAAGCAAACTTTCCATTAAAAAATGCAAACACATACCAGATTTTAACATTTGATTTGTGTTTCGGTTAGATCTAGCCATTCAAAACAACCAATTTTCAACTCACGTTTTGGTCCTAGTGCTAAATCTCCTTTAAAAAACAGTATTTTTATCTAAAACTATATTTACATTACTTGAGTTAAAAAAAGAAAGCTACTACTTATAAATATGCAAATATAAAGAAAAAACAAAGAAAATACATATGATTTGAAATCTTATTGGCGGTTAAAATTTGTTTCAACCTTTACAAATGAGACAAGACATTGGCAGCAAGTTCTTTCAGTATCGATGGAATCAGTGGCCCACAAAAGAATAATCAGATTCTAAGGGGCATATAACTCTGACACACTATTTACAATTAAATAAATTCCACACATTTTGACATTTACAGCTCTGGTACTTTACATATATTAGTCTCATTAATCTTCATACAACCCTATACCGTATTTTTGCTACATATGCGAACTCTTCAAACTATTACAGAGGTGTCAGTTAGGAGGACTGGTTCCGTTTATATATGAGAAAATTGCAATTCAGAGTTTAAATAACTTAATTCAGCCAGCTAATAAATGATGAAGTTGGGAATCCTAACCTTTATCTACCTGTCTCCTGAGGTCATACTTTTTTTCACACTTAACATTCACAGATTATCTCAAAATAATTCTTTATTCTAATGATAAAAGTAAGATTTTATGGTCATAGAGTTCAATCATATATCCAGGCCTTAAATTGTCACAAATAGGTGTTATAAAAATTATACATAAGCAAGAAACAACATTTCAGAAATAATCTTTTATGTTTTGGGACATCTGGCTCTTTGCCCTACCCTCACCCCAGCCAAAACTTTGAGAGATCTTCTTCATATCCAAATGATGTGTCTAATAAATTGAATTCCTCTTCAGGAATCTGGTCTACCAATGTTTTAACCTTATGCCTCTCTTCATCACCCTGCCAAATCTTCTGTAATTATACTTCATGAAGTGTTTTAAGTCCTCTCTTAACTTTCCTCAAGCTCTCTCTTGGATATATTTTAATCATATATTCTTACTGTAATGTTGAGGGCAAAAAGTATCATTCTCTATTTCATATTATCTCATAAGATGTTCTTCTCACATTTTATTATTCCATTATCCTTATTAGTATTTTCTCTACCTTTCCTTTTAGCACCATCTGTGAGTTTTCTGACTCTGCGTTTACTCTCTTTTAATAATAATTAGGAAAGTAAATAAGACAAAGCTGCACTAATCCTTGTTTTGCCCCCAGTAGGTTATCTTCAATTTTTGAGCTGTCTTATACTAATAACCCTGTTAACAGGTTCATAGAAAAATTGTAATAAGTGTTCTGAGCCAAATTAAACTGAACTCACTAGTTTACTACTGGGCATGTTACAAATACATTCTGTAACTGAAAAGTTTATAACATTACTTTATAAAAACATAAATAATTCTATTTTCATTAGTTTTACATATTTTTCATTGCTTAGTCATTATCAATTTCAGTCATTATCAATTTCATTGCTTAGTCATTATCAATCAAAATTATACATGCAGAATTATTCTAGTTATTCTTAAAAGACCTTTTTTAATTTAATATTGTCTGAAGAAATAAATTGTATTGTTAAATCATATATTAATATTTTAACCTATATCATATATGCATTAAGTAAATCATTTGTTGTTGATTAATGTAAAGGTGGGATAAAAATGACATGGGCCACAAACATTCTCTGTAAGGTGTAGAAGAGTTTACAATTTAGTCCCAATGCAGAAGTTCTTCTAAGTTTTCTATTTTCCCCTGTATAAACAATAAAGCAATTTCTTCAGTTTCCCAAAGACTTGGCATGACATTGGCAATATGGGTAGCATGAAAAAGCAGTTTGGAACTTTGAAATAATCAGTTTTAATTCAGCTACTTCCAAATTAATCCAGTCTTCATATTCATTTTTATTTTTACCACTGTTGTTTATATTGTTCCAGTGTTGTTCAGAAGAAACTAGGTATACGTGGTATGAGACAACTAGTCTCATTTTTACATTTTGGTTTTCACAGATTTCCACTGGGAATGTCTCATATTCTGAGGTTTTTTTAGGTGTCAGAATTGATTTCCAATGTTTCAACTATTATTTCATGTTTTATTTTCTTTACCTACATGATACACAATTGCTCAGAGCTAATTTCCTTTTAAGCTTTCATGTCTCCTCTGCACACATTATTCTATTAAGAGACCTCCCCTGTTTAGATCAAGACAATTTTCTAATTGCAAAACCCCAAAGAGAATGGCTAATTCTTATCTTAACCTTCACAATTTCAGTAGAATGAAAACATGTGCAATACGAATTTTAATTGTATTAAATAATAAATTTATAAAATAAGTTTAATCTTTAATTTATTACATAATATGGTAAATATATTAATTTAGTCATGCTATATGTTGTGAATAATGTGGTCTTCACATTTATTTGGGAAAACATTTTCATTATTCAAATAAAAAAGTAGTATACAATTTTCATCTAAAATAACATAATTGTTAAGCAAACTAGCTTTCAATTTATTAGCTTCATCTTTACAAAATGTGCAGATGTAATTATAAGGGGAATTACTTTAAAACGATGTAATGGTGATGCTTAATTTTCAAAAGAAAAAGCATAACCTCTCCAATACTAAACAAAAATTGGCCTTTGGAATTTTGTAAGGATATTAACTTCTTTTTTTCTATTTATTATACTTTAAGTTCTGGGATACATGTGCGGAATGTGCAGATTTGTTACTTAGGTATACACATGCCATGGTGGTTTGCTGTACCCATCAACCCGTCATTTACGTTAGGTATTTCTCCTAATGCAATCCCTCTCTAGTCCCCAACTCCCTGACAGTCCTCTGTGGGTGCGTTATGTTCCCCTTCCTGTGTCCATGTGTTCTCATTGTTCAACTCCCACTTTTGAGTGAGAACATACAGTGTTTGGTTTTCTGTTCTTGTGTCAGTTTACTGAGTATGATGGTTTCCAGATTCATCCACGTCCGTGAAAAGGACAGGAACTCATAGTTTTTTATGACTGCATAATATTCCATGGTGTATATGTGCCCCATTTTCTTAATCCAGTCTATCATTAAAAGGCATTTTGGTTGGTTTCAAGTCTTTTTTACTGTGAACAGTGTTGCAATAAACATATGTGTGTATATGTCTTTATAGTAGAATGATTTATAATCCTTTGGATATATACCCAGTAATGAGATTGCTGGGACAAATGGTATTTCTAGTTCTAGAGCCTTGAGGAATTGCCACACTGTCTTCCACAATGGTTGAACTAATTTACACTCCCACCAATAGTGTAAAAGTGTTCTTATTTCCA
This sequence comes from Cebus imitator, assembly GCF_001604975.1. Taxonomy (NCBI): domain Eukaryota; kingdom Metazoa; phylum Chordata; class Mammalia; order Primates; family Cebidae; genus Cebus; species Cebus imitator. The sequence continues at coordinate 631,641 of NW_016107344.1, forward strand.
CACATACTCTTCAGCATCTGTTGTTTCCTGATTTTTTAATGGTTGCCATTCTAACTGGCATGAGATGGTTTCTCATTGTGGTTTTGATTTGCATTTCTCTAATGACCAGTGATGATGAGCTTTTCTTCATATGTTTGTTGGCTGCATAAATGTCTTCTTTTGAGAAGTGTCTGTTCATATCCTTGGCCCACTTTTTGATGAGGTTGTTTCTTTTTTCTTGCAAATTTGTTTAATTTCTTTATAGGTTCTGGATATTAACCCTTTGTCAGATAGATAGACTGCAAAATTTTTCCGTTATTCTGTAGGTTGCCTGTTTACTCTGATGATAGTTTCTTTTGCTGTGCAGAGCTTTTTAGTTTAACTAGCTCCCAGTTGTTTATTTTAGCTTTAGTTGCCTTTGCTTTTGCTGTTTTAGACATGAAGCCTTTGCCCATGCCTGTGTCCTGAATGATACTGCCTAGGTTTTCTTCTAGGGATTTTATAGTTTTAGCTTTTACATTTATGTCTCTTCCATCTTGAGTTAATTTTTGTATAAGGTGTAAGGAAGGGATCCTTTTCATCTTTCTGCATATGGCTAGCCAGTTTTCCTAACACCATTTATTGAAAAGGGAATCCTTTTCCCAGTGCTTATTTTGACAGGTTTGTCAAAGCTCAGATTGTTGTAGATGTGTGGTGTTATTCCTGAGGCCTCTGTTCTATTTAATTGTTCTATATGTCTCTTTTGATACCAGTACCATGCTGTTTTTGTTATTGTAGCCTTATAGTATAGTTTGAAGTCATGTAGCGTGATACCTCCAGCTTTGTTCGTTTTGCTTAGGCCTTGATGAGCTGCGGTGGGCTCTGCCCAGTTCAAACTTCCCAGCAGCTTTGTTTACACTGTGACTGTAAAAGCCACCTATTCGAGCCTCAGCAATGGCAGACATCCCTCTCCCCACCAAGCTGGATTATCCCTGGTCGACCTCAGACGCTGTGCTTGCCAGAATTTCAAGCCAGTGGATCTTATCTTGCTGGGTTCCATGTGTCTGGGACCTGCCAAGCCAGACCACTTGGCTCCCTGACTTTAGCCCCCTTTCCAGGGGAGTGAAGGGTTCTGTCTAGTTGGCGTTCCAGGTGCCACTGAGGTACTAAAAAAAACAAAAACAAAAACAAAAAACTGCCACTAGCTTGGTGTCTGCCAAAACAGCCACCCAGTTTTGTGCTTGAAACCCAGGGCCCTGGTGGTATAGGTACCTCAGGGAACTCCTGGTCTGCTGGTGAAGAAGACCATGGGGAAAGCATAGTATCTGGGCCAAAATGCACAGTTCTTCCCAGTACACTAAGCTTCCCAGTCTCACAGCTTCCTTTGGCTAGGGGAGACAAATCTCCCGACCCCTTGAGCTTCCTGGGTGTGGCTACACCCCACCCTGCTGCAGCTCACCCTCCGTGGGCTGCCACCACTGTCCAATGAGTCCCAGTGAGATGAACTGGACACCTCGGTTGGAAATGCAGAAATCCCCCACCTTCTGCATCAATCTCGCTGGGAGCTACAAATCGGAGCTGTTCCTATTTGGCCATCTTGCCAGCCAGCCCAAAGCCTGCTAACTTCTTAGTTTTCAAGTTCCGTGTGAAGCTGTGTGAGGGGTTAGTTTTATGTGTTCATTTGACTGCGATCAGGAGCCTAGATATTTGGTTAAATATTATTCTTAGTGTGTCTATGAGGGTGTTCCTAGATGAGATAACATTTGAATCATAGATTGAATAAAGCAGATAGTCCTCCCAGTGTGAGTGAGCCTCATTTAGTCCATTGAAGGCCTGAATAAAATGAATGGCTGTGTAAGAAAAAAAATGCCCTTCCTCTGCCTGACAACCTTTGAGATGGATTATTGGTGTTCTCCTGACTTCAGGATTCAGAACTTATGTCATTGGCTCTTTGGTTCTCAGGCCTTTGGACTAAAACTGGAATTATACTATTAGCTCCAATAGACCTCCAACTTGCTGAATGTAGTTCTTGGAATCCTCAGCCTCCATAATTGTGTGAGCCAATACCTTGCACTTGTCGTAACACATATACATATCATATCACTTCTTTTTCTCTCAAGAATTAAGACTAGCACAAGCTGTAAAAGACATGTGTATATAGTATTGCTATATAGTATACTATATAGGATATAATATATAGCTATATAGTACATACAGTATTGATATATATATGTATATGTGTATATAGATAGATATAGATACGTGTGTGTGTGTGCATGTGCATGTGTGTATATATATATACATTTTTTTTTTAAGACAGTGTCTCACTCTGTCACCCAGGCTGGAGTGAAGGTGAAATCTTGGTTCACTGCAACCTCTGCCTCCCAGGTTCAAGCAATTCTCCTGCCTTAGCCTCCTGAGTAACTGGGATTATAGGTATGCGCCACCACACAAGGCCAGTTTTTGTATTTTTAGTAAAGATGGGGTTTCACCATGGTATTCTATATTTTCATTGGAGGCTCACAAGTGAAATAAAAATAAGATTATTCCAGGAAGTAACATGTAAAGCAGCTAAATTGTAAATGTATGAAAATCTAAATGTCTAAACTATAAGCTACCTACCTCCATTTACAACATCACATTAACAATTAATTGTGTTGATTGCCTCCTCTCTTGTGCAGTTTGTCATGAATTCAGTACTACTTTACAATGTAATATTCTCTTATAACAGCCACTTTTGAAAGAGTGAGCATCAGATGGGCAAATGATGAAGCGTAGATGGATGCAAACGTAGAATGCAAGAAAATCAGTGTTCCAAGTTAAGAAAATCTCTAAGATAAATTTGTGTTTCAATATGCCCATAGTACAGGTGGTTGATCATCCACAGACAGTACTTCAGACAGGTTCAACTCTCTGTGTATTCATTCAGAAAGACTGACATAGCTTTCTGTAAGCAAAGAACAATTATTATGAAAGCATATAATTTCCCAAAAAAAGTTAAAAATAATTTTGGCAACAACACTCTTAAATGATTTCATATATATTTTACTTTTAACAATTTTTGTTTATCATTAATGCACTGTATTTAAATATTATGACTACATCTTTCCACAGTGATAAAAATTATATTAGATTAAATAGTTTAATAAATAAACAATAATATATACAGAAATAAATTATCATCTCTTGTCTTTCAACAACTCATCTTGCGTTTATGATATAGACATGATATATATCTCAAAGAGGGAAATTCAATTTGTCACAGTAAATTTTCTGTCTATGGATCTGTGAATAAGACAAGTAGTAAAAGCTACATTATTAAACAATATTTTTACTTTCCTTTCCTTTCTAGAAATATCCCTTAGCCGATTATCTACAAGTGATAAATATGAATCATATTTCCCTGCAAGTTTCTGCCAATGCTAATTCTTATTTATTGGCTTTGAAAAAACATATATATTTGTTTGACTATACCTATGTGATACTTGGCTAAATAACCAATTTTAAAACAACAACAACAAAATACTTGGAGGAAAAAGCAATGAGTAGAGTCAGTGCCTTTTAGAAAATATTTTTTAAATTGTTTATTTAGTATATTCTGCATCAAACATAGTTAATAATGATAATCTGTATATCCACAGTCAAGATAGAAGAAATAAAATTTGAATTTTCTGCAAAATATTTAAACCTGTATAAATTAATGTACTAAAACTAATGCAATTAAATTGGTCCTCACATTTAAAAAAAATTAGTATTTTAAAGTACTTTTACAATTTAAATATCTAGTTTCAAACAACACAGTTACAATTATGATACTATCAACACACATATAATCATTTCTTTGTTTTCTTAAACTTAGATGTTAGACATTATTATGATTTATTCTTTATTTTCTACCTGAAAGGATATATTTTTCCATATGGGAAAATCTTAATGTATCACTATTATTTAAAAATTGTTTAATAATATATGTCAACTACATATGTTTTTCTTTGAACATTCTTATTGGTGAGATCCAGAATATACTTCATTTAGCATGTGGAAACAACACTATTTTCCAGTTGGTAAAATTCATCAAAGCATGAGTAAAAATGATTAAATATATATCCAATTCTCAATTATTCACACTATTGGAGGGGAAAAAAGGTATATGTAGCATTAAGACAAAGGAAAAGTCCTAACTCATTTTTTAACATTAAAGTATAATTGATTACATCCATACCTTTCTGTAGCAGTTCACATTTAATATCTTTCCATGATAAAGTCCTGTTCATCTGAGCTGTAGCATCAAGAGTTCAGATAACCTGATCAGACCCTTGAAATGTAAGGAGTGCAAAAATAATTGACAAAATTCACATATTCCTAAAGGCAAACTGGAATTATACTAGCAAAATCTACACTATTTATTAACATTCTTATTTTTAATTTAATGCATATATAACACTCCTCGATAGTTATATTTATATTCATTCATTTATCAAGTATTTAATAGATGCCTATTACTTTCTGGATAATTTTTCATGTGCTGAAAATATATCATTGAAGTAAACATAGCTCCTGCTTTCATAGACATTACATTATTTTACCAGGAATCAGACAATAGGCAACCAAAAGTATAGATATATGGCAGTGGAGGCAAACCTTAAGAAAAATAAGAATGATGAGAATGCCATTTTAGATCGGGTTTTCATAAAATATTTGTTTATTACATATAATTTTAGTGGAGACACAAATAAAATGGAAAGTGATGCAATAAAATAGCTGAAGAAATTACTGAATGCAGAGGGAGCCACAAATCCAAAGGTCCTGTGGTGGGCTCATAGATGCCATGGTCGAGGAACAGCAAAAGGCCACATGCTATCTGAAGATGAGTGAGAGAAGCAGATTATGTAGGACACTGTGGGCTTTGGGTTCTAGTCTGAATTAGATAGGAAGCAACTGGAGAATTTTGAACAAGAGTGGTATGATCTGTCTTACATCTGAACAGCATCTGTCATGCGGACTTTCAACTGTAAGAAGAAAAGTATAGATGTGTGGTAATAACTTAGGGTGCTATGAAAACTGAGATGGTGGTGGTGAGAAATATTTTGATTATGAATTTACTATCAGTTGTATTCTTATTTTTTTGATTTATAAAGTTATTTTTAGACATTTTTAATCCACATTCTTGAGTAAAATCTTTCCACTCTTTCATTAAAAAGCTACATAAGAAGGTCTATGATCACCCCATTCACTTTTCACTTTAACATCCCCTTTCAACTCTGTTAAAATTACTATACCTAAGAACTCATAACCAATTCTGTTAAACACAATTTAAACTGAGCCTATGTAACTATTGTTTCCTTAACTTATTAGCCCTTTGATTTTATCTTGACATCCACAGAGATTTATTTTAGAAAACATGCAAGTGTATTTAGATCTGTTATAAAACCCCAATTCTATTTTTTCCCAGTAGTAGAAATATTTCTCCCATTGTTCCATACATTTTCTCATTTCAATACTTTTGCCTCTATGACCACTCAACTTTTAATACTTTCTCACTCTTCTTTACCTTCTGACCCCAGGTCAAATGTCACTTAATCAGGAAAGTGCTCCTGGATCTGTAGGATCAGATACTGTGTTATATATTTTAATTGAGGGTGATGACCATACCTGTAATTTTACATATTAACTGTGCCAACTTGATTTATATCTATCTCCTCCAATTATATTGATTCTCATGACAGAATGAAAACCTAGGCTTAGACATGTCATAAATAGGAACTTTAAAAATATTTTTAAACAAATGATTGGAAAATAACATCAAACTCATTTTCATTTGAGATTCTATTTTGTGTTCCGAATTCTTGTTGCCAGTAGTATATATATTTCTTTCATTTTTTTCACTAAAAATTTGAAGAAATACTTTGCATTCTGATTTTATTCCTACTGATGCTTCTGTTTGTGTTTTAAAAGTCTTTAGTCTTTGTTTCTGTCCCAACTGTCTTATCTTGTTATGCTTCCTAATCTCTACAACTCAACAGATTGAGATTTCTCTCATGCTCTACTTTTCACTTTTTTGTGCTTGTCAATGTTGTAACCATCACTGTTTTAGTAGAATTAGAAATGTATTAATATGACTCTTTAAAAAGTACATTTTATTATTTCTATTGTAATAATAATTTAGGATATTTGCTTTGGTGTTGTAATCATATTTATAATAATTATTTATTCATAGACACATATTAACAAGGCTGACAGTGAACTCATATTATCTTGCAATTTCCTTATTTATTTTTTATAAGCTCTTTTTCCTTTTAAGAAATTTTATTTTAATTTCTGAAAATAAGACTTTTTCAGGAGGAATTTGAGTAGTTTTCAACAACCTGTAGTTTATAATAGAGTCGGCAGGTAAAATTCAGGATACCCAGTTGCACTGAATATTAGATACAGAACAAATACATGTTTAGTAAAAGAATTTGTATTTATTTGCATGCTCTATACAGAGAGAGTAGGTAAGTAGATGTCGTTCTCTAATGCCATGCTAAATGTAGTAATCAACATTCTTTTAACACAAACAAACAATAACAAAATATTTTTTATAAAACTCTAGGCAATTGCTTTGTGGCATTTTTAAAGTAGGAAAGTATTTTTGGGTAGCCCTAATTTCTTTCTTATTTAGAAAACTTATTTTCAGACTTAAATTCTTATTTAAGAATGAGAATCTTTATAAATTATGTGTGTCAATTAATTTTAAAATTAAAATTACAAATCCATTTTGGAATGTTAATTCATTTTCAAAATTTTTTTTCACAGAAGCCAATACAACTTAGACTTCTTTCAGCAACCTAGACTCTTGGTTCTGTTCAATTTGCTGTGAACTCCATTTATAATTATTTCTATTATGGTCTTCCTGATTGTCATCTTTCTGATTATTATTCTCATGTACATTTTTTTTCTAAATTAGGAAAAACCTTTCAATCATATTATATAATAGGACTTAAATTTAACATGGTACATCTTTTCCATGTGGCAATTGACTACGAATAGGGGCATTTACATATTCATTCCTACAAATGTCACTGCAGTTGATATATAATGTTCTACATCAATACTATTCTACCCTAAACTAGCTAAGATTATGCATGCCAGAAGAATAAGGACACTGGTATTTTGATAAGCTTATTGTCTCTGTTCTCCCACCAAAATGTAAATCCTGGAGCAAAAATCAGAAGAAGTAAAGAAAAAGGATGAAAGAAACGGTTTAGCTGTCTTACAAAAGACTGAAGAAAACTCTTGGAAGCAATGATAGATTCCAAACTCCATTCTACTTAAGATCATTTGTCTACATTTAGTGTGCCCGGCATTATTCAATGGTGTTGTATTGTGACAAATTTCTCCCCCAAAAGATTCAATTTTGATTATCCTTTTGTGTCTGCAAAGCTCTTCAAATTGTTCCCTGTTGTTGACTCTTGTATATCCCTAACTTGCAGAATGTTCTCTTTTTCTGGGCTTCACTAACAAATCTATCTATAGATTTTTATACTTCTTTCAAACCTTTTAAACTTCAGAACACACTGAGATTTGTCTCTTTATCATTCATCCCATATACTGACCTATTCAATCATGTTAGGCGAGACATGATGGAGGACTGAATAGCCACCCCAATAGTGATTCAGAAGAGGAATACAGTGACAAAAATTGATGACAGATTCAGTACTACATATAATAGGTAAGTTTCTAAGGTCTGGAAAAAAAAAGCTGATACTCAAATGTCAGTAGGAAGATCTGAAAATCAAAACGGGAAAATGTCAAAAAAATAAATGCAGTATAGGAAGAATATATACATGGAGGAAACTGAAGGTTAAGAATTAAGAAAAATCATCTAGATACCAGAACAAAAGGAAAAATAAAAGTCAAATAAATACATCAACAAGGTATTTCTTCTGACTATTGGATATTATAAAAGGCTGCAAAATATCTGGCATCACTGCTTATATTATTGGAGCTGTTCATCTAGGTCATCTGAAAGAAATTGTGAGCATAGCATTAATGACAGCTCTAATCAGAAAGTTTTCACTTTATCATACACACAGTTTCTCATTATTTTATCCAGGTCTTTCAACTAGTAAATGAGAATTATCGTTGTCTCTCTTTCTTTGTATCTGTTGAAGAATATTTGGCCCTTTGACTATGGATAGGTTTACAAGATGATTATTTTATTTTGTGTCTGCCTGTATGGAGGCAACTATATTCTTATGATTCTCTTTCTTCCCCACATCTTTTCTTTGTTCCTTCATTACTGATTTTATTATTAGCTATTTCATATTATTTTATGCTTGCATTCAAATGTAATGCTATTTTTTTCTTTTCAAACTCTTCCAGCTTTGTCCACTAAAAGTTCATTTAGTTATCTCCTGTGTCTCCTTCTTTGTCATAGTTTCATCAATCTGGATCTTTCTTTTAGCACTTCTTTGTTTGATAACTACAAATCCCCTAGATGTATCTTCTGTATTTCTTGCTTATCCATAGAATAATCTATTTATTCAAGTCACCCTGATACCTTTTATTGGAGAATTGTATGAAAAGAAAACCCTGAAAACTGGCTAGCCATGTGCAGAAAGCAGAAACTGGACCCCTTCCTGATACCTTACACTAAAATTAATTCCAGATGGGCTAAAGACTTAAACATAAGATCTAACATCATAAAAAACCCTAGAAGAAAACCTAGGCAAAACCATTCAGGACATAGGCATAGGCAAGGACTTCATGACTAAAACACCAAAAGCATTGGCAACAAAAGCCAAAATAGACAAATGGGACCTAATTAAACTTCAGAGCTTCTGTACAGCAAAAGAAACAATAGTTAGAGTGAACTGGCAACCAACAAAATGGGAAAAAATTTTTACTATCTACCCATCTGACAAAGGGCTAATATCCAGAATTTACAAAGAACTAAAACAGATTCACAAGAAAAAGACAAACAAACCCATTCAAAAGTGGACAAAGGATATGAGCAGACACTTTTCACTGGTTGTTAGAGAAATGCAAATCCAAACCACATTGAGATACCATCTCATGCAAGTTAGAATGGTGATCATTAAAAAATCTGGAGACAACAGATGCTGGAGAGGATGTGGAGAAATAGGAACACTTTTACATTGTTGGTTGGAGTGTAAATTGGTTCAGCCATTGTGGAAGACAGTGTGGTGATTTCTCACGGACCTAGAAACAGAAATTCCATTTGACCCAGCAATCCCATTACTGGGTATATATCCATAGGATTATAAATTGNAAAAGAAACAGAAATTCCATTTGACCCAACAATCCCATTACTGGGTATATATCCAAAGGATTATAAATGATTCTATTATAAAGACACATGCACACTCATGTTATTGCAGCACTGTTTATAATAGCAAAGAGCTGGAACCAACTCAAATGCCCATTAATGATAGACTGGATTAAGAAAATGTGGCATATATACACCATGAAATACTATGCAGCCATAAACAACAATGAGTTTGTGTCCTTTGTAGGGACATGGATGAATCTGGAAACCATCATTCTCAACAAACTGACATGAGAACAGAAAGCCAAACACTGGATGTTCTCACTCATAGGCAGGTGTTGAACAATGAGAACACATGGGCACAGGGAGGGGAATATCACACACTGGGGCCTGTTGGGGGTGACTATGGGAGGGACAGCATGGGGTAGGGAGGTTAGGGAGGGACAACATGGGGGAAAATGCCAGACATAGGTAACAGGAGAATGGAGGCAGCAAACCACATTGCAATGCATGTACCTGAGCAATAATCCCGCATGATCTGCACATGTACGCAAGTACCTCTCTCTCTCTCTCTCTCTATATATATATATATATATATATTATTGCACTTTAGGTTATGACATTTTTAAAAGCCATTATAGAAATAGTAAACAGATTGGTGGTTTCCAGGGAAGAGTGGAGGTAAGGGTAGGGGGTAATGTGAAATTTCACAGGTAAAGCCAGAGGCCTTTTTATAAGGGGTAAAACTATTCTCTGTAATGTGGTAATTGCTGATACATGACACTAATGTATTTAGCAACACAAAAGAGAATCTCACATTATAAAGAGTAAATGTTGATGAATATAAATTTAAGAAATCATTTAGGAGGTGAAGAGATACTAGGATTGAATGCCATCACGACAAAGCAATCTACCTGTGTAAGAAATGTATGAAACATTCTCTCTGTTTACTATTTCTAGAATGTCTTTTAAAAATGTCATATAATTGGAATCATACAGTATGTGGTCTCTTCAAACTGATTTCTTTCACTTAGCAAAACACATTTAACACATGTCCCCACTTTCCTGTGGCTTGGTAGCACTTTTGGTTTGGTCATTGTTGGATGATATTGCACTGTTTGGAAATATGACAGCTTGTTTATCTGTTCATCTATTGAAGGACATCTTGGTTGCTCCCAGTTTCGGGCAGTTACAAATAAAGTGGTAATAATTTCTGCATGTAGGTTTTTGTACAGAAAAATAATTTCAAAATATTTGGGTAAAAATCTAGTACTAAATTTGAGTTCTGCATCATATCACTATAATAACATTTGTAAAGACAGTGAAAAACTATCCTCCAGAGTGGCCATATCGTTTTGCATTTCTTACACTGGTAAGGAATTATTGTTGAATAAATACAATCTTCTCTTTCTTTACATCTTCAATACCTCACCAGTATTTGGTATTGTCAGGTTTGGGGGGTTTTATTAATTAACTTATTTTTCTTTATCTAAGAGGATATCATGGTAATTCTTCATATCAATACAAAATAACCTATAACAAATGATGTCTGTCATCTTTTTATATGCTTTTTTGCCATTTGTTTATCTTCTTTAGTAACATGTTTGAATCTTTAGCCTGTTTTTTACTTAGGTTATTTTATTGTTGCTGAATTTAAAAAGTTCTTTTTGTATTTCGAATACACAGTAACTCTGTATATATTTCTTAGTGATGCTGTAACAAAATACCATGAATTTAGTGGCTTCAAACAACAGATATTTGCTCTCTCCTATTTCTGGATGCAAAAGTTCAAAATCAGGGTATTGGCACACTTATCCTTCCTCACAATGCTCTACAGTAGACTCTGTTCTTGCCTCATCCTGGTTTCAAATGGTTGATGGCAATCCTTGACATTTTTAGGGATAGGTCATATACCTCTGTTTCTCCAGAATTTTCCCCTGGTGTGTTTCTTAGTTCACTTGGTGAGGACTTGTTTTCTTGGATCGTCTTGATATTTGTACATGTTTGCCTGTGTCTGGCTTGAAGAGTTAGGTATTCACTGTAGCCTTTGCCGCCTGCACTTTGTACCTGTCCTTCTTGGGATGGCTTTTCAGTTATGAGAGAGGATTTGACTGCTGTGATCTAAGCTGTAAGTGCTTTAGGCAGGACCCCTAAAGAAACATAATTTCAGTCTCTGACTCTGCCATCACATCACGTTGACTGTGTGTCTATGTCTGTTTTCTCTTCCTGTATGTACTTGAGTCATGGGATTAGAGATTGCCCTAGGAAGTACGTAATCCAAAGTGATTTCATTTGAACTAATTATATTAGAAAACATCTTATTTTCAAAAAAGGTATGAAATTGAACTTAAAGTTTCAGAGACACCTAAATTTTGGAGAAACACTATTTAACACTGTATAAAGTCCTTTAGTAGATATGTGTATGAAAAATAATTTGTATAGTGTTTTTTGTCTTTTCATTTTGTTAGCTGTATTTTTTATAAAGCAGAGGTTTTTAACTTTTGCAAAGACCATTTCAATCAATTTTTTTCTTTATTTGATCATCAGGCTTATTTTGTTGTTGTATCTAAAAATGCATTCCCAAATCTAAGATAACCTAAATTTTCTCCTATGTTTTCTTCTAAAAATAAAGCATAAAAATAGTTTTGCATATTATTTAGATTTTACATTTGAATTTATGGTCCATCTTAAGTTATTTTTAATGAAATATTTAAGTCAGTATCTAAATGTCTTTTTGTTTTCTTTTTTTTTTTTTGTAGTATATGAATGTCCAATTATTCTAGTACCTCATTGAAAAAACTGTCCTTTTTTATTGAGTTGTTATTGCTCTATTGCCCAAGATCTTTTTATTATATTTGTGTTCATCTACTTTTAAACTCTTAATTCTGTTAATTTATTTGCAAACCCTTTCATCGTACAACACTACTTGATTCCTGTAGCTTCAGAGTCAGTCTTGAAGTCAGGTATAGAGATCCACCCCCTTTTTTTTTCACTGCTGTGTTTGTACTTCTCTATATTTTGCTTTTTCATGTATTATTTAGAAAAGATTTGCAATATCTATAAAATAACATCTGAGATTTTGATTGGAATTATACTGAACCTATAGATCCATCTGGGAATAATTAAGATGTTATTAATGTTGAACCTGCCAATTCAAGAACACAGAATATCTCTACATTTATTTAGATAGTGACTTCATCAGAATTTTAAAGTTTTATGCATATAGGTCCTATATGTATTCTGTTAGAAGTTTATATGAAGATGTTCCTATTTCGGGTGCTATTTCAATTTGTATGGTTTTATAACCCTTACATTTCAAATGTTCATTAATGATATATATAAAGGAAGGCAATTGATTTTGTATATTCATCTTATATTCTGAGATCTCACTATATTTGCTTATTTGTCCCAGGTTTTTGTGATATCTTTGGGATTTTTGAGATACATAATCATGTCATAGGAGAGCAAAGAAAATTTTACTTCTTATACACATATTTTAGTTTCTGTTTCTTGTTGATCATGCTGCCTAGGTCTTCCAGTGTAATATTGAATAAGAGTGATGAGTAGAAACTTTTGCTTTGTTCTGATCTTAGCAAGAGAAACTGTCCAGTTTTTTACATTAAATATGATGCTGAGTGTGTTATTTGAGATTTTCTTTGCCAACTTGAAACAAATTTTCTCTATTTTAATTTTGCTTAGAGGTTTTATAATAAGAGTGTTAGATTATTTTCAGATAATATTTCTCTACCATACCATCATGCCAGTTAGAAAATTTTATTTTATTTTTTAACTTCTCAAACAAATTCTTTTCTTTTTTAACTTTTATTTTGGTTCAGCATACATATGCAGATGTGTTATATAGGTAAACTACATGTCACAGGGGTTTGGTGCAAAAATTATTTCGTCATAGTACCTGATAGGTTGTTTTTTTGACAGTTATGTTCCTCCCATGCTCCACCCTCCAGTAGGCCCCACAGCTTATTTTCCTCTACTTTGTGTTCATGTTTACTCAATGTTTAGCTCCCACTTATAAGAACATGTGGTATTTGATTTTCTGTTCCTAAGTTAATATGCTTATGATAATGGTCTCCAACTTCATCCATGTTGCCGCAAAAGACATAATTTTTTTTGGCTGTGTAGTGTTCTATGCTGTATATGTAAAACATTTTCTTAGAATTTTCTTAGCTATATGGGCTCTTTCTTTGGTTACATATGAATTTTAATGTATTTTTTTCTAATTCTGTGAAGAATGTCAATGGTAGTTTGACGGCAATAGCATTGAATCTATGGATTACTTTGGACCATGTGGTCATTTTCATAATACTGATTCTTTCTATCCATGAGGATGGAATGTTTTTCCATTTGTTTGTATCCTATTTTATTTCCTTGAGCAGTGGTTTGTAGTTCTCCTGGAAGAGGTCCTTCATGTCTCTTGTTAGCTTTATTCCTAGGTATTTTATTCTCTTTGTAGCAATTGTGAATGGGAGTTCACTCATGATTTGGCTCTGTTTGTCAATTGTTGGTGTATAGGAATGCTTGTGATTTTTGCACATTGATTTTGTATCCTGAGACTTTACTGAAGTGCTTACCAGCTTAAGGAGTGTTGGGGCTGAGACAATGGGGTTTTCTAAATACAGGATCATGTCATCTGCAAACAGAGATAATGTCTTCCTCTCTTCCTCTTTGAATACCCTTTATTTATTTCTCTTGCCGAATTGCCCTAGCCAGAACTTCCAATAATATGTTGAATAGGAGTGGTGAGAGAGGGCATCCTTTTCTTGGGCTGAATTTCAACAGGCATTCTTCCAGCTTTTGCCCATTCAGTGTGATATTGGCTGTGGGTTTGTCATAAATAGCTCTTATTATTTTGAGATCCAAGACAATCCTAAGCAATAATAACAAAGCTGTAGGCATAATGCTACCTGACTTCAAACTATACTACAAGGTCACAGTAAGCAAAACAGCATGGACTGGCACGAAAACAGACATATAGACCAATGAAACAGAATAGAGTTGTCAGAAATAAGATCACACATCTACTCCCATCTGATATTTGACAAACCTGACAAAAACAAGCAATGGGAAAATGATTCTCTATTTAATAAACGGCTCTGGGAAAACTGGCTAACCATATGCAGAAAGCTGAAACTGGACCACTTTCTTACACCTTATACAAAAATTAACTCAAGATGGATGAAAGACTTAAATGTAAAACCCAAAATAATATAAGCCTTAGAAGAAAACCTAGGCAATGCCATTCAGGACACAGGCATGGCCAAAGATTTTACGATTAAATCTCCAAAAGCAGTTGCAGCAAAAGCTAAAATGGATAAATGGAGTCTAATTAAACTAAGGAGTTTCTGCATAGCAAAAGAAACTATCCTTGAAGTGAACTGGCACCCAACAGAATGGGAGAAAATTTTTGCAATCTACTCATCTGACAAAGGTCTAATATCCAGAATCTACAAGGAAGGTAATCAAATTTACAAAGAAAAAACAAACCTCCTATCAAAAATTAGGCAAAGGAAATGAACAGACACTTTTCAAAAGAAGGCATTTATCTGACCAACATACATACAAAATAGTTTAACATCACTGATCATTAGAGAAATGCAAGTGAAACCATAATGAGATATATCATGCCAGTCAGGATGGCAATTAGTAAAAAGTCAAGAAACAACAGATGCTGGTGAGGCTATGGAGAAATAGAAATGCTTTTACACAGTTGTGGGGAGTGTAAATTAGTCCTACCATTGTGGAAGACAGTGTGGTAATTCCTCAAAGATCTAGAACAAGAAATACCATTTGACCCCACAATCCCATTACTGGGATGCCAAAAAGAATATATACCCAAAGGAATATAAATTGTTTTATTATGAAGACACATGCACACATATGTTTATTGCAGCATTACTCACAATAGCAAAGATATGGAAACAACCTAAATGCTCAACAATGATAGACTAGATAAAGAAAATGTGGTATACATACATCATGGACTACTATGCAGCCATAAAAAATGAGATTATGTCCTTTTCTGGGACATGGATAAAGCTGGAAGCCATCATTCTCAGCAAACTAACGCAGGAACAGAAACCCAAACTCATGACTGCATGTTATCAGTCATGAGTTTGAGTTGAACAATGAGAACACAGAGGCACAGGGAGGGAAACAACACGCGCTGGGGCCTGTCATGCGTTGGGGGTAAGGGAGTGAGAGCATCATGACAAATAGTTAATGTATATGGGGCTTAAAATCTAGGTGACAGGTTGATAAGTGTGGCAAAACACCAAGGCACATGTATACCTATGTAACAGGGTATACACATATACCTTGCATGTTCTGCACATGTATCCCGGAACTTAATGTGAAAAAATAAAATTAACATAATATATTTTCTTTATCAAGTCTACCACTGATAGGCTTGTAAGTTGATTTTACATCATAACTATTAGAAATAGCGCTGTGATGAACACACACATGAGTGTGTCTTTGTGGTAGAAAGATTTATATTCCTTTGAGTATATACACAATAATGGGTTTGCTATGTCAAATAGTAGTTCTGTTTTAAGTTCTTTGAAAATCGCCATATTGCTTTTCACAATGGCTAAACAAATTTATACAACCATGAGCAGTATATAAGCATTCCCTTTTCTCTACAACCTTGCCAGCATCTGTTAGTTTTTTGTTGGTTTGTTTGTTTGTTTGACTTTTTAATAGTAGCCATTATGACTGGTGTGAGATGGCATTTCATTGTGATTTTGATTTGCATTTCTCTAATAATCAGTGATGTAGAGCATTTTTTCATATACTTTTGGGCCTCCATATATGTCTTCTTTTGAAAAGTGTCTATTCATGTTCTTTGCCTATGTCTTAATGAGTTTCTTTCTTTCTTTCTTTTTTTTCTTTTTTGCTTGTAAATTTCTTTAAATTCCTTATAGGTACTGGATATTAGCCCTTTGTTGGAGGCATAGTTAGCAAAATTTTTCTCCCATTCAGTAGGTTGTCTGTTTACTCTATTGATGGTTTGTTTTGCTGTGCAGAAGCTCTTTAGTTTGATACCATTGGTAAATTTTTTGTTGCAATTGCTTTTGGCATCTTTGTCATGAAATCTTTGCTAGAGCCTCTGTCCAGAAAGGTATTACTTACGTTTTTATCTGCAGATTTTATAGATTTAGAACTTACAGGCTGGTCTCGAGCTTCTGACCTCAAGTGATCTACCCACCTCGGCCTCCCAAAGTGCTGAGATTACAGGTGAAAGCCACTATAACCGGCCAAACTGTTTAATTTTTAGTATGGTTGTATATGCCAAAATATTCAAATTTTGTAATGTTATAGTATTTTCTCTCCTGTTGTCTTAGGTTTCCCAAATAACTAAACCTTAAATAGAGTCTGTGTCTTATAGCTCTTAAAGCTGCAATCTATTATACTGAAGACATTCTGATATATTAGATATGTATGGAAAAGGACAAATGTTTTATAATCTTATGAATAAATCTGTCTTCTTTTGGGTATACATACATGGGGTGTGAACTTCACAAATGTTTCTGACCTTTTAGTTCCCCTCAGGTCAAATAGAATGAAAAGTGCAGGATGGAGATTAGAAAACGTCCTTTCCTCTATATCTTTTCCTGTGGAGAATAGGTGTTTGCTATGAAGAATAATTTGGATGTATTTTTAAAGTGGCTAATTTTCCTCTCCTCTGTCAAGAGGCTTTTTATTTGCTTTTCACTATTAGTTCTTATTCTTTACTATAAGAATATTAGGAGTTTCTTGAGGTAAACCCATAAAAGCATGACCTAGTTCTGTGGTTCCTAAGAGTCTCCCATAGTAGTCAAATCAGTCTCCCATTTTGTCTAAATTACTAATTATGTGTTTCTATTGTGCTTACTTCTCCTGCTAAAACAGTTTCAACTGTGATTCTTTGTATTTCTTGTCCTTTTAGATTTCAGGGAGAAAGTTTGCCCTATGATCTCACTTATCTGATATGTCCAAGAAAAGTTATTGATTTTCAATTTGCTCATCTTTTTCTTACTGTAAGTATGGCAGTGATGACTTCTGAGTCTTTATGCATCAGTGGTGAAACTGTAAGCTCAAAAAGTTATGTTTTGGAAGATACTAGGTGAAATTTAAAGATGCTTCCAATCTACATTGTCATTCTAATGCAGTGTGCATCTGTCAAATGACCTAAAAATATACTCATTTGGATATAACATAAAATAATTCTTATAGCTTTGCAACAGCAAAGGTCTACTTCTTGCTCATGTTAAAAATGTGTCTTGGATCAACTGTATCTTCAATCCTGATTTGTGTTATTATAGATTCAAGGATAAAAAACAGCCTGTCCTTATGGTATGTATTTACCTAAGAGAGAAAAGAGAAATGCTTGGGTCATTATTTTTAAAATATTCTGCTTGGAATTAGCACATGTCATTTTTATATTTCATTAGCTTAAACAATTCACACAGTTAAGGTTGTTGTCACCAGTGTGAGAAATGCCACCCCCATTAATACTTGCAGTCCACGTGGAATGGGTTCCTAAGTATTCTGAACAATAGTAAACTCTAACAGAGGTAAAGATATGGATGTTTATATGCTAAGAAGGGAAGCGAGTGTCACTCATTATAACTAAATCATACTGGGCTCTTTTTTTTTTTTTTTTT